>NC_142794.1:2571880-2592866 GCF_049724085.1 Artemia sp. Qi Xiang Cuo | reverse complement strand
GTCGACGAAACAGAGACGAAAGTGAGACGACACAGAGATGACGTCTCTGTCGTCGTCTCTGTGTTGCCTCTGGTGTAATTTGGTCGGTGTCGGGTCTCTGAGTGGTCTCTGTAACGTGTCAGAGCCGTCTCTCTATTTTACTCATTAGTCCCGCGTTAAAATCAAAAATACGTCGTCGTCTATTGTGTGTTGTTGTGTCGTCTCTTTCTCTGTGTGTCTGGTTAATGTGTTTTTGAAACAGAGACGACAAAGTGACGACACAGAGTAACGACACAAAATGTCGACTCAACAGCGAGGACCAAAATGGCCCACATATGACGTCTCTGTCGTCGTCTCATAGGGTCGTCTTTGGTACCTCTGGGTAAACTTTTGCGGTGTTGTGTCGCTTTTTCATCTCTGTGTCGACGACACAGAGACGGAAGCGATGATAAAGACTAGTCGTCCCTGTCGTTGTGGCTGTTCGAGCTCCCAAAGGCGGCTGTTTCGTCTGTTTCGTCTCTGTGTCGTCTCTGTCAAGGACGTCTAGGCTTTGTCTCTGTGCCATCGACACTCTTTGTTGTAACAAGTTGTTTTCTTTGATTTGTCACTATGCCAACAAAGAGACGACACAGAGACGACACACATTTTCTAAGACACAGAAATGCACAAGAGGAACCAGACTCGACCCCGAGACACAAAACAGAGTGTCGACGACAAAGAGTCGACGTCTCGGTTGTTGTCTCTGTTCCGTCCCACAGAGACGTCTGGGTCGTCGCTGTCAGGTCTGTGTCGTGACTGTTTGGTGTATCTTTGTTGGGTCGGGGTCGATTCCCTAGTATACATACTAGTACAGCAATGACAAGACCTATACGTCAGTTTCTCTGTGACGTTGCTGTGTCGTCTCTGTGTCGACTCTCTTTCGCTTGGTCACTGGGTCGGATCTGTTTGACCCAGAGATGACCCAGAGCCGACCCAGACACGACCCAAACATGACACCGAGACGACACAGACTCACCAAAGCGCCGCCCCAGAGACGACACAGAGTCAACGTCCAGGGTCGACTCCACCGAGATGACAGAGACGACGTCTCTGTCTTTACCTCTGTGTCGTCTCACCAAGACATCTGTGACATCTCTGTGTTAGCTTGGTTTTGTCTCTGGTTCGTCCTTGGGTTGTTCGGGTGGCTGTTTTGACTCTTGGCTGGCTCTGTGTCATCTCTGTCATCGAGTTTTCGACTTTGTGTTTCTTTCTATGATTGTCGTCTCGGTGTCACATAATCAAAAAAGAGACGCCACAGAGACGACACAGAGCTAACAACTAGACGACACATACTACACAGAGACGACGTCTCTGTCGTCGTCTCTATGTCGTCTTTCAGAGACGTCTGTGTCGTATCTGTGTCATCTCTGTGTCATCTCTGTGTCGTCTCTGTGTTATTTTCTGTCTGTGTCGTGTCCCTGTGTCGTCTGGGTTATCTCTGTCTGGTTAACAAATGGTTTCGCGAATCTTTTTGGTCTCTGTGGCGTCTATGGGTCGACAAAGAGATGCCACCGAGACAACAAAGACACGGCGCTGGGTCGGCTTTGTGTCGACTCTCTGTCTCTGTGTCATCGCTGTGTGACATTTAGACGACCCTTACACTACACCAAGACGACACAGAGTCACGAAACACAGTGTCGACATCACAAAGACGACAGAGACGACAGAGAGATGACGTCTCTTTCGTCGCCTCTGTGTCGTCCCCTAGAGACCTTTGTATCATCTGTCTCGTCTCTGTGTCGTCTCTGTGTCGTCTCTGTCTTTGTTGTGTCGTCTCTGTGTCGTCTCTGTGTCGTCGAAATTGTACTTCGTGACACTACGTCGCCTCTGTGATGACACAACGCAGACTAAGAGTCACGACACGCAAGGTTACCGGCTACGGTCCAAAAGTGACACCGATACGCCGACACAGAGACGACCCCGAGTCACGACGCTCCCCGTTGACGCCAAAGGGGCTACCCAGGTGACACAGAGACGAAGTTTCTTTGGTATCGCGGTTGCAGCTCACAGAGACGAATTTGTCGTCTGTGATGCTTCTTTGCTGTCTCTGTCTTGTTCGTCTCTCTTGTTTAAATTTCTATGTTACCAGCTAGCCCCGCAGTGATGACACAGAGACGTAATTGTACCTGTGTTGTCTCTGTGTCGTCTCTGTGTCACAACACACAGAGACGACACAGAGACGACACAGTAACATATCTGGATCGACTCAGTGTAGACTCTCTGCCGTATTGTTGTCTCGGATTGACACAGTGATAAACATAACATAACACGAAGACAACACAGAGTCACGAAACACCGAGTCGATTTAACCCTGACCCCCGAGATGACACAGAGACGACCTTTCGGTTGGCAGCTGGGGGTCGTCTCCCAGCGAAATCGATGTCGTCTGTGTCGTCTCTGTGTAATCTCTATGTCGTGTGTGCATCATGTCCTATTTCTATCTAAGTGTCGTCTCTGTCACATTGGTTACATCGACACTTTGTTTCGCTTCTCTGTGTTGTATCTGTTCTGTCTCTGTGTCAAAATCAAGATGACACTGTTCCGACACAGAGTCACGACACGCAGTTCTATTGTCCCAGGGATGCAAGCGACGACACAGAGACGACACAGAGACAAAACAGAGACGACACAGAGTCATGACACAAAGTGGTACCGACACAACAACACCAGAGACGACACCGAGACGATGGCTCTGTAGTCGTCTCGCGTTCGTCTCATAGCGACGTCTGTGTTATCTGTGTCGTCTATACGCCGTATCTGTGTCGTGTCTGTGTCATCTCTTTCTTTATCATTTCTCGTTTTCGTCTCTGTGTCGTCTTTCTAGTATACCAGACAGTCCAGAAATATAGACACAGAGACGTTGTTAACTATTGGTCGTCTTGCCGCTATCTCTGTGTCACGAAACACAGAGACGAAACAGACATGACTCTGAGACGTCGCTGTGTCGTGGCTGTGCTGTCTCTGTTTCTCTGTGTCTCTGTGTATTGAATGTGTGGAGACGATACACATACTGAGAAGATACACCCATAGGGACGACACATTCACTCAGATGACAAACATAAAGAGACGACACACTAACGGACAAGTAATAAATACAAAAACGATACACACGTAGAGACGTCAAACACACAGATACGACACACAAACAGAGACGAAACACACATAGAGACAACACACACAGAAACAACACACACACTGGGACGATACACACATAGGGACGACATATGCACTGGGATGACACACATACAGAGATGACACACGCACAGAAAAGACACAAACACTGAGACGACACACACACAGAGACGACACACGCACAGATGCGACACACAAACAGAGACGAAACACACATAGGCACAACACACACAGAGACAAACAGAGACGAGACACACACAGAGACGAAAAACGCACAGAGACGACACACAAACACAGACGACACACACACAGGGATGACACAAACACAGAGACGACACACACACAGAGACGAAATACGCACAAATACGTTACAAACACATATACCAAGCACACACCGAAACGACACAACCATAGAGATGACACACACAGAAACGACACAAACACAGAGACAACACACACAGAGACGTTACATACACTGAGACGATAGACACATCGGGACGGTACATACACTGAGATGACACACAAACAGAGACGACACACGAACGGAAAAGAAACAAACACAGAGACGATACACACACAGAGACGACACATAGAGACGACACACACACAGAGACGACACTTACATAGAGACGACACACACACAGAGACGAAAAAAACACAGAGACGTCATACACAAAGACGACTCACACAAAGAGACGACACACACATATAGACGACATACACATGTGTGTGTGTCATCTCTGTATGTGTGTCGTCTCTGTGGTTCTGTCATCTCTGTTTTTGTGTCTTATCTGTGTTTGTGTCGTGTCGGTTAGTGTGTAGTCTATATATATGTGTCGTGTCTATGGGTGAGTCTTCTATGTAGTTGTGTCATCTCTTTTTGTGTGTCGTCTGTGTTTGTTTCGTCTCTTAGTGTGTTTGTAATATCTGTATGTTTGTAATCTGTTTGTGTGTGTAGTCTCTGTTTGTGCGTCGTCTCTATGTGTGTGTTGTCTCTGCTTGTTTGTCGTCTCTGTGAGTGTGTTGTCTATGTGTGTGTGTCGTCTCTGTGTGTGTGTAGTCTCTATGTGTGTGTCTTCTCTGCGTTATTTTAGTCTGTGTGAGTGTGTAGTCTGTGTGTTTGTATCGTCTCTCTGTGTGCCGTGTCTGTGTGTGTGTCGTCTCTGTGTTTTTGCCGTCTCAGTGCTTGTGTCGTTTACCTATGTGTGTCTTCTCTATGCTTGCTGCGTCTCTGTGTGTGTGTCTTCTCTATGTATCTGTCGTCTCTGTGCGTGTTTCTTATCTGCGTATGTCTTGTCTGTGTGTGTTTCTTCTCTGTGTGTGTTTCGTCTCTGTGCGTGTGTCGTCTGTGTGTGTTGTTGTCTCTGTGCGTGTGTCATCTCTATGTGTGTTTCGTCTGTGTTTGTGTGTCGTCTTTGTGTTTTTTTCGTCTCTGTGTGTGTGTCGTCTCTGTGTGTGTCTAGTCTCTGTGTTTGTGTCTTCTCTGTGTGTTTGTCGTCTCTGTGTGTTAGTCGTCTCTATGTGTGTGTCGTCTCTTTGTGTGAGTCGTTTTTGTGTATGACGTCTCTGTGTTTGTTTCGTCTCTGTGTGTGTGTCGTCTCTATGTAAGTGTCGTGTCTGTGTTTGTGTTTTTTATGTGTGTGTGTTGTCTCTGTGTGTTAGTCATCTCAATGTGTGAGTCGTCTCTGTGTGTGAGTCGCCTGTGTGTGTTACTTGTCTGTGTTTGTGTTGTCTTTGTGTGTCTTGTCTTTGTGTGTTGGTCGTCTCTGTGTGTATGTTGTCTCAGTGCGTGTGTCGTCTCTGTGTGAGTGTCGTTTCTGTGTGTGTGTCGTCTCTGTGTATGTACCGTATCGGTTTGTGTTTTGTCTCTGTGTGTCTGTCGTCTCTGTGTTTGTGTCATCCCTGTGTGTCTGTCGTCTGTGTGTGTGTGTCGTCTCATTGTGTTTTTTTAGTGTCTGTATGTGTGTAGTCTGTGTGAGTGTTTATTCGCTGTATGTGTGTCGTCTCTGTATGGGTGTCATCTCTGTGTGTGTGTCGTTTCTGTATTTTTGTCGTGTGTATGTGTGTGTAGTCTCTGTGTGTTAGTGGTCTGTAAGAGTGTGTCGTCTCTTTGTCTGAGTCGTGTTTTTGTATTTATTCTGGGTGTGTTTTTAGTATCTGTGTTTGTGTAGTCTCTATGTTAGTGTCGTCTCCTTGTGTGTTTCTTTTATGTGTGTGTGTGTTATCTCTGTGCGTGATTCATCTCTTAGTGTGTTTCGTCTCTGTGTGTGTGTCGTGTCTGTGTTTGTGTCGTCTGTGTGTGTCTTGTCTTTGTGTGTTGGTCGTCTCTGTGTGTATGTTGTCTCAGTGCGTGTGTCGTCTCTGTGTGAGTGTCGTGTCTGTGTGTTTGTCGTCTCTGTGTATGTACCGTATATGTTTGTGTTTTGTCTCTGTGTGTGTGTCGTCTCTGTGTTTGTGTCATCACTATGTGTGTGTCGTCTGTGTGTGTGTGTGTCGTCTCAGTGTGTGTGTCGTCTCTGTGTGTGTTTCGTCTCTGTATTTGTTTCGTCTGTTTGTGTGTGTAATCGCTGTGTGTTTGTCGTCTCCGTGTGTGTGTCAACTCTGTGTGTGTGTCATCTCTGTGTTTGTGTCGTCTCTATGTGTGTGTCGAATCTATTTGTGTTTCGTCTCTGTGTGTGATTTGTCTCTGTGTGTGTTGTCTCTATGTGTGTTTCGTCTCTGTTTGTGTGTCGTATCTGTGTGCGTGTCGTCTCTGTGTGTGTATCGTTTCTGTGTGTGTGTCTTGTCTGTGCGTGTGTCGTCTCTGTATGTGTGTCATCTCAGTGACTGTGTCGTCCCTCTGCGTGTTTCGTCTCAGTATGTGTGTAGTCTCTGTGTCTGTGTTGTCTCTGTGTGTATGTCGTCTCTTTGTTTGTTTCATATCTGTGTGTGTCATCTGTGTGTGCGTGTGTCGTCTCTGTGTTTGTGTCGTCTGTGTGTGTGTAGTCTCTCTGTGTGTTTCATCTCTGTGTGTGTGTAGTATCTGTGTGTTTTTCGACTCTTTGTTTGTGACGTTTATGTATTTTATAGTCTCTGTGCGTGTGTTGTCTTTCTGTGTGTGTCGTCTCTGTGTGTGTTTCGTCTCTGTGTTTGTGTCGTCTCTGTGTGTGTGTCGTCAGTGTTTGCGTGTGTCGTCTCTGTGTTTGTGTCGTCTCTGTGTGTGTAGTCTGTATCTGTGTGTCGTCTCTGTGTGTGCCGTCTCAGTGCGTGTGTCTTCTCTATATGTGTGTCGTCTCTATGTGTGTGTCGTCTCTGTGCGAATGTCGTCTCTATGTGTGTGCCGTCTCTGTGTGTGTGTCGTCTCTGTGTGTGTCGTCTGTGTGTTTGTGTCGTCTCTGTGTTTGTGTCGTCTCTGTGCTTTTGTCATCTCTGTGTGTGTGTCGTCTCAGTGATTGTGTCGTCTCTATATGTGTGTCGTCTCTCTGTGTGTGTCGTCTCTGTGTGATGTAGTTTCTGTGCGTGTGTTGTCTAGATGGTTGTGTCTGATCGTTGTGTGTGTAGTGTCATATGTTGTGTCGTATCTGTTTGTTTTTCGTCTCTGGGTGTGTGTCGTCTCTGGGTGTGTGTCATCTCTGTGTTTGTGTCGTCTCTGTGTGTGAGTCGTCTCTGTGTGTGAGTCGTCTGTGTGTGTGACGTCTCTGTGTTTGTGTCGTCTCTTTGTGTGTGTCGTCTCTCTGTAAGTGTCGTGTCTAATTGTGTGTCGTCTCTATGTGTGCGTTGTCTCTGTTTGTGTGTCGTTTCTGTGTGTGTGTCGTCTCTCTGTGTGTGTCGTCTCCATGGGTGTGTCTTTCAAGTTCGTGTATCGTCTCTGTGTGTGTCTCATCTCAGTGCATGTGTCGTCCCTCTATGTGTATCGTCTCAGTGTGTGTGTCGTCTCTATGTGTGTGTCGTCTATGTGTTAGTTTCGTCTCTGTGTGTGTGTCGTCTGTGTGTGTGACATCTCTGTGTTTGTTTCGTCTTTATGTGTGTGTCTTGTCTATGTGAGTGTCTTCTCTATGTGTGACGTCTCTGTGTGTGTGTCGTCTCAGTGCGTGTGTCGTCTCTATGTGTGCGTCTTCTCTGTGTGTGTGTCGTCTCAGTGCGTGTGTCGTCTCTATGTGTGTGTCGTTTCTATGTAAGTGTCGTGTCTGTGTTTGTGTCGTTTTTGTGTGTGTGTTTTCTCTGTGTGTGAGTCGTATCTGTGTGTGTGTAGTCTCTGTGTGTGTATCGTCTCTGTGTTTGTGTCTTCCCCGTGCGAGTGTCGACTCTGTTTGTGTGTCATCTCTGTGCATTAATCGTCTCTATATGTGTACCTTGCCAGTTTTGCTTTCTTATCAGTTGGTGATTCGTCTCTGTGTGGTTGTTGTCCCAGTGTGTGTGTCTTGGCTATGCGTGTTTTTCGTCTCGGTGTGTTTGTCGATTGCCTTCGTATGTCTTCTCTGTGCGAGAGTAGTCTCTATGTGAGTTGTCTCTTTGTGTGTGTCGTCTCTGTGTGTGTACCGTCTCTGTGTTTGTTTCTTTTCCGTTCGTGTGTCGTCTCTGTTTGTGTGTCGTCCCAGTGTGTGTGTAGGTCCTATGTGTGTTTCGTCTCAGTGTGTTTGTCGTCTATATGTTAGTGTATTGTATGTGTTTGATCTGTCTCTGTGTGTGTTTCGTTTGTGTGTGTGACGTCTCTGTGTGTGTTTCGTCTTTATGTGTGTGTCGTCTCTATATGAGTGTCGTCTCTTTGTGTGTCGTCTCTTTGTGTGTGTCGTCTCAGTGCGTGTGTCGTCTCTATGTGTGAGTCGTCTCTGTGTGTGTTTTTCTCTGAGTGTGAGTCGTCTGTGTCTGTAACGTCTCAGTGTTTGTGTCGTCTCTCTGTGTGTGTCGTCACTATGTAAGTGTCGTGTCTGTGTGTGTATCGTCTCTTTGTGTGTGTTGTCTCTGTTTTTTTGTTGTAACTGTGTGTGTGTCGCCTCTGTGTGTGTATCGTCTCTGTGTTTGTGTCTTTTCCGTTCGTGTGTCGTCTTTGTTTGTGTGTCATCTCTGTGTATGTGTCGTCCCTTTATTTGTATCGTCTCAGTGTGTGTGTCGTCTCTGTGTGTGTGTCGTCTCTGTGCGTCTCGTTTCTGTGTGTGTGTCGTCTCTGTGTTTGTGTCGTATCTGTGTGTATTTTCTCTGTGTGTATGTCGTCTCAGTGCGTGTGTCGTCTCTGTGTGTGTCGTTTCTGTGTGTGTGTTGTCTCTGTGTTTGTACCGTATCTGTGTGTGTTTATTCTCTGTGTG
Source organism: Artemia sp. Qi Xiang Cuo (assembly GCF_049724085.1). Lineage (NCBI taxonomy): Eukaryota > Metazoa > Arthropoda > Branchiopoda > Anostraca > Artemiidae > Artemia > Artemia sp. Qi Xiang Cuo. Next base: position 2,584,434 of record NC_142794.1, on the reverse strand, counting down.
TGTGTCGTCTCTGTGTTTGTTTTGTCTCTGTATGTGTGTCGTCTGTGTGTGTGTTATCTCTGTGTGTGTGTTTTCTCTGTGTGTGTGTTCTCTGTGCGTGTGTGGTCTCTGTTTTTGTGTCGTCTCTGTGTGTGTGTCGTCTCTGTGTGTGTGTCGTCTCTATGTGTGTGTGTTCTCTGTGTGTGTGTAGTCTATATATGTGTGTAATCTCTGTGTTTGTGTTGTCTCTGTGTTTGAATCTTCTATGTGTGTGTGTCGTCTCTGTGTGTGTGCCTTCTCTGTGTGTGTGCCGTCTTTTTATTTGTGTCATCTCTGAGTGTGTGTCGTCTGTGTGTGTGTGTCGTCTCTATGTTTGTATCACCTCTATGTGCGTTTTGTCTCTGTGTGTGTGTTGTCTGTGTGTGGGTCTCGTCTCTGTATGTCCGTCGTCTCTGTGTTTGTGTTCTCTCTGTGTGTGTCGGCTCTTTTTTTGTGTAGTCTCTGTGCGTGTTTCGTCTCTATGTGTGTGTCGTTTATTTGTGTGTTTATTCTATGTGTGTGTGTCGTCTGTGAGAGTGACATCTCTGTGTGTATATTTTCTTTATGTTTGTGTCATGTATATATTTGTGTCGTATGTGTGTGTGTCGTCTCTATGTGTGTGTCGTCTCTGTGTGTGTGTAGTCTCTCTGTGTGTGTCGTCTCTGTTTGTGTGTCGTCGTCTGAGTGTGAGTCGTCTGTTTCTGTTTGACGTCTAACTGCTTATGACGTCCCTGAGTGTTTGTTGTTACTGTGTGAGTATTGTGTCTGTGTGTGTATCATCTTTATGTGTTCGTCTTCTCTGGTTTTTTGTAGTCTCTAATTGTTTGTCGCCTATCTGTGTGTATCGTCTCTGTGTTTGTGTCTTTTCCGTTCGTGTGTAGTCTTTGTTTGTGTGTCATCTCAGTGTATGTGTCGTCCCTATGTGTGTATCGTCTCAGTGCGTGTGTCGTCTCTGTGTGTGTGTCGTCTCTGTGTTTGTGTATTACCGGTGCGTGTGTTAGCTATGTTTGTATTTCTTCTCAGTGCGTGTGTAATCTCTGTGTGTGTCGTTTCTGTGTTTGCGTGTGTCTTCTATATGTGTGTTTCGAATCTGTTTGTTTGTCGTCTGTGTGTGTGTGTCGTCTCTTTGTGTGTGTCATCTCTCTAGGTTTGTCGTCTCTGTGTGTTTCTGTGTGTGTCGTCTTTTAGTGTGCGTCGTCTCTGTGTGTGTTTGGTCTCTCTGTGTGTGTCGTCTCTATGTGGGCGTCGTCTATGTGTCTTTGTCGTCTCTGTGTTTTTGTCGTCTCTGTTTGTTTTTCGCCTGTTTGTGTGTGTCGCCTTTGTGTGTGTGTAAGATGTCCGAACTTGAAATTTCTGTTTGTATGTCATCTCAGTGTGTGTTTCGTCTCTATGTGTGTTTCGCCTCTGTGCGTCTGTCGTCTCTGTGTGTGTGTGTCATCTCTGCATGTGTGCCGTCTCTGTGTGTGTTTCGTCTCTTTGCATGTGTCGTCTCTCTATGTGAGTTGTCTCTCTGTGTGTTTTGTATCTGTTTATGTGTTGTGTCTGTGTGTGTGTCGTCTCTGTGTCGTGTTTTTGTGTCTTGTCTGAGTGTGTTTCTTATCTGTGTGTGTGTGTCGTCTCTGTGTGTGTGTGGTCTATCTGCGTGCGTCGTCTCTATGCGTGTGTCTTCTCTATGTGTGTGTCGTCTCTGTGTGTGTTTGGTCTCTCTGCGTGTGTCGTCTCTGTGTGTGTGTCGTTTGTGGGTTTATTTCGTCTCTGTGCGTGTGTCATCTCTATGTGTGTGTCGTCTCTGTGTTTTTGTCGCATCTGTGTTTGTGTCATCTCTGTGTGTTTGTCGTCTCTGTGCGTGTGTCTTCACTATGTGTATGTCGTTTCTGTGTGTGTCGTCTATGTGTGTGTGTCATCTCTGTGTTTGTCTCATGTCTTTGTGTGTTTCGTCTCTTTGCGTTTGTCATCTCTATGTGTGTGTCGTCTCTGTGTGTGAGCGTCGTCTCTGTGTTTGTGTCGTTTCTATGTGTGTCCTCTCTGTGTGTTTGTCTTCTCTTACCTGTGTGTGTTTCGTGTCTATGTGTGTGTAGTCTATATGTTTGTGTAGTCTGTGTGTGTGTGTCGTCTCTCTGTGTGTGTCATCTCTGTCTGTGTGAGTAGTCTCTGTGTGTTTGTCTTCTCTCTGTGTGTGTGTTGTCTATGTGCGTGTTTCTTCTCGGAGTTTGTGTTGTATATTTGTTCTTTTTGTTTTTCTGTTATTGTCTTCTATATTGTTTTGTCGTCTCTGTGTGTGTGTCGTCTCTTGTGGTTTTTCGTCTATTTGTATGTGTCCTCTATATTGGGGTGTCTTCTATAAGTTTGTCTGTGTGTGTGTGTCTAGTCTATGTGTGTGTTTCGTCTCTGTGTGTGTGTCGTCTGTGTGTGTGTCGTCTGTTTGTGTGTGTTCTCTCTGTGTGTGTGTCGTTTCTATGCGTGTGTCGTCTCTAAGTTTGGGTCCTCTCTGTGTGTGTGTCGTCTCTATGAGTGTGTCATCTCTTTGTCTGTGTAGTCTCTGTGTATGTGTCGTCTCTGTGTGTATGTCGTCTCTGTGTGTGTGTCGTCTCTGTGCGTGTTTTGTTTCTATGTGTGTTTTTTCTCTGCGTATTTGTCATCTCTGTGTGTGTGTCGTTTTTGTACGTGTGCCATCTATCTGATTCTATAGTCCATGTCTTTTGTTTCGTCTCTGTGTTTGTGTCGTCTTTGTGTGTTTGTCGTCTCTGTGTGTTAGTCGGCTCAGTTTGTGTTTTGTCTCTGTGTGTGTGTTGTCTCGGTGTGTGTCGTCTCTGTTTTTTTGTTGTCTCTGTGTGTGTGTCGTCTCTATGACTGTGTCGTCTCTGTGTGTGTGTCGTCTCATGGTGTGTGTCGTCTCTGTTAGTGTGTCGTCTCTGTGTGTTCTTCGTCTTTGTGTGTTTGTCTTCTCTGTGTTTCTGTCATCTCTGTGCGTTGTCGTCTCTGTGTGTGTGTCATCTCAGTGCATGTCTCGTCCCTATGTGTGTGTTGTCTCTGTGTGTGTGTATGTCGTCTCTGGGTGTGTATCGTCTGTGTATGTTTGTCGTTTATGTATGTGTTTAGTCTCTGTGCGTGTTTAGTCTGTGTGTGTGTGTAGTCTCTGTTAATGTGTCGTCTCTATGTTTTTCTACCCTATGTGTGTGTTTCGTGTATGTGTGTGTTTCGTTTCTGTGTGTGTGTATTGTCTCTGCGTGTGTGTCGTCTTAGTGCGTGTTTCGTCTCTATGTGTGTGTCATCTCTGTGTGTGTTTATTCTCTGTGAGTGTGTCGACTCTGTGTGTGTCGTCTCTGTGTGTAGGTCTTCTGTGTGTGTGTCGTCACTGTGTGTGCTTCTCCTCTGTGTGTGTGTGTCGTCTCTCTGTGTGTGTCATCTCTTCGTTTGTGATGTATCTGTGTGTGTGTCATCTCTGTGTGTGTGTTTTCTCTATGTGTGTGTCGTCTCTGTGTGGGTGTCGTCTCTCTGTGTGTTTCGTCTCTGTGCGTGTGTCGTTTCAGTGCATGTGTTGTCCCTATGTGTGTTTCGTCTCTGTGTGTGTTTCGTCTCTTTGCATGTGTCGTCTCTATATGTGAGTTGTCTCTCTGTGTGTTTTGTATCTGTGTATGTGTTGTCTCTGTGTGTGTGTCGGCTCTGTGTTTTTGTGTCGTGTCTGTGTGTGTGTCGTCTCTGTGTAAGTGTCGTCTCTGTATGTGTGTCATTTCTGTGTGTGTCGTCTCTTTGTGTGTGTCGTCTCTGTGTGTGTTTGGTCTATCTGCATGTGTCGTCTCTATGTGTGCGTCGTCTCTGTGTGTGTGTCGTCTCTGTGTTTTTGTCGTCTCTGTTTGTGTGTCGTCTCTGTTTTTTTGTCGCCTCTGTGAGTGTGTGTCGTCTCTGTGTGTGTGTCGTCTCTGTGTGTATGTCGTCTCTCTTTGTTTGTCGTCTCTATGTGTGTTTCGTCTCTGTGTGTCCGTCGTCTCTCAATCTCTGCATGTGTCGTCTCTATATGTGAGTTGTCTCTCTGTGTGTTTCGTATCTGTGTATGTGTCGTCTCTATGTGTGTGTCGGCTCTGTGTTTTTGTCGTCTCTATGCGTGTGTCTTCTCTCTGTGTGTGTCGTCTCTGTGTGTGTTTGGTCTCTCTGCGCGAGTATTCTCTCTGTGTTTGTCGTCTCTCTGTGTGTGTCGTCTCTGTGTGTATGTCGTCTCTGTGAGTGTGACATCTATATGTGTGTGTCGTCTCTGTGTGTTTGTCGTATCTGTGTTTGTTTGGTCTATCTGCGCGTGTCGTCTCTCTGTGTGTGTCTTCTATCTGTGTGTGTCGTCTCTGTGTGTATGTCGTCTCTGTGCGTGTGTCATCTCTATGTGTGTGTCGTCTCTGTGTTTTTGTCGTCTCTGTGTTTGTGTCATCTCTGTGTGTTTGTCGTCTCTGTGCGTGTGTCTTCACTATGTGTATGTCGTTTCTGTGTGTGTCGTCTATGTGTGTGTGTCATCCCTGTGTGTGTCTCGTTTCTGTGTGTTTGTCTGTCTCTGTGCGTGTGTCATCTCTATGTGTGTGTCATCCCTGTGTGAGAGCCGTGTCTGTGTGTGTGTCGTCTATGTGTGTCGTTTCTGTGTGTTTGTCTTCTCTTTGTGTGTGTTTCGTCTCTATGTGTGTGTCGTCTATATTTATGTGTAGTCTGTGTGTGTGTGTCGTCTCTCTGTGTGTGTCATCTCTCTGTGTTTGTTGTCTCTGTGTGTTTATCGTCTCTGTGTGTGTGTGGTCTCTGTGCGTGTGTCGTCTCTTTTTGTGTGTCGTCTCTGTGTGTGTGTCGCCTCTGTTTGTGTGTCGTCTCTGTGTTTGTGTCGTCTCTGTGTGTTTGTCGTCTCTGTGTGGGTGTCGTCTCTTTGTATTTGTCCTCTCTATGTGTGTGTCGTCTCTAAGTTTGTATGTCTCTGTGTGTCTCGTCTCTGTTTGTGTGTCTTCTGTGTTGCTTAGAGGTTTGTTCTTTTTTGCCATCTCTGTGTTTTGTTTCTCATTGTTTGTGATTTTTTTCTGTTTGTGTTCATTTCTTTGTGTGTGTCGTCTCTAAGTTTATGTCCTCTCTGTGTGTGTGTCGTCTCTATGAGTGTGTCATCTCTTTGTCTGTGTAGTCTCTGTGTATGTGTCGTCTCTGTGCGAAAGTCCTCTCTGTGTGTTTTTCATCTCTTTGCGTGTGTCGTATATAAGTTTGTTTCTTCTATGTGTATGTTTTCTTTTTTTCTGAGTCATCTCTATGCGTGTGTCGTATCTATGTTTGTGTCGTCTCTGTGTTTGTGTTGTCTCTGTGTTTGTGTTGTCTTTGTGTGTTTGTCGTCTCTGTGTGTTAGTCGGCTCAGTTTGTGTTTTGTCTCTGTGTGTGTGTTGTCTCTCTGTGTGTCGTCTCTCTGTTTGTGTGGTGTCTGTGTGTGTGTGTCGTCTCTATGAATGTGTCGTCTCTGTGTGTGTGTCGTCTCCAGGTTTGTGTATTCTCTGTTAGTGTGTCGTCTCAGTGTGTTCTTCTGCTTTGTGGGTTTGTCTTCTATGTGTTTCTGTCATCTCTGTGCGTGTGTCGGCTCTGTGTGTGTGTCATCTCAGTGCATGTCTCGTCCCTATGTGTGTGTTGTCTCTGTGTGGGTGTATGTCGTCTCTGTGTTTGTGTCATCTCTGTGTGTGTGTGGAGTCTCTGTGTGCGTGTCGTCTCTGTGCGTGTTTCGTCTCTGTGTGTGTTTCGTGTCAGTGTTTCGGTCAAGCCTATACTTTTTTCTTCTGTGTTTGTGTTTCATGTCTGTGTTTGTCTCGTCTTTGTGTGTGTGTCATCTCTGTGTGTATGTCTTCTGTGTGTGTGTCGTCACTGTGTGTGTTTCTTCTCTGTGTGTGTGTCGTCTCTCTGTGTGTGTGATCTCTGTTTGTGTGTTGTCTCTGTGTGTGTGTACTCTCTATGTGCGTGTCGTCTCTGTGTGGGTGTCGTGTCTGTGCATGTGTCGTCTCAGTGCATGTGTCGTCCCTATGTGTGTGTCGTCTGTGTGTGTGTGTCGTCTCTGTGTGTGTCGTCTATTTGTGTATCGTCTGTGTTTGTGATTCGTCTCTGTGTGTGTGTCGTCTCTGTGTGTGTGTCGTCTCTTTGTGTGTGTCGTCTCTGTGTGTGTATCATTTCTCTGTGTGTGTCATCTCTGTGTGTGTGTTGTCTCTTTGTTTGTGTCTTCTCTGTGTGTGTGTGTCGTCTCTGTATGTGTATCGCCTCTGTGTGTGTGTCGTCTCTGTTTTTTTGTCGTCTCTGCGTATGTCGTCTCAGTGTGTGTGTCGTCTCTGTGTGTGTGTTGTCTCTGTATTTGTGTCATCTCTGTTCGCGTGTGGTCTCTGAGTTTGTATCTTCTCGGTGTCTGTGTCGTCTTTGGGTGTGTATTTTCTATGTGTTTGTCGTCTCCTTGTGTGTTAGTCGAATCTCTGTGTATGTCGTCTCTGTGTTTTTGTCTTCTCTGCGTTTGTTTCATGTCTGTGTGTTTGTTGTCTCTGTGTATTTGTGATCTTTGTGTGTTTTTCGTCTGACTCTGTTTGTTGTCTGTGTTTTTGTCGTTTCTGGTTGTGTAATATCACTGTTTGTGTGTCGTCTCTGTGCGTGTGTCGTCTCCGTGTTTGTGTCGTCTCTGTGTTTTTGTCGTCTTTATGTGTGTGTCGTCTCTTTGTGTTAGTCATCTGTGTGTGTATGTGTGTTGTCTCAGTTTGTGTGTCGTCTGTGTGTGTGTCGTCTCTCTGTTTGTCTCGTCTCTGAGTGTGTCTTGTCTCTGTGTGTGTGTCGTCTGTGTGTGCATTGTCTCTGTGTGTGTGTCGTCCCTGTGTTTTTGTCGTCTCTGTGTTTTTTCGTCTCTGTGTGTGTGTCCTCTCTATTTGTGCATCGACTCGATGCGTGTGTCGTCTCCGTGTTTGTGTCATCTCTGTGTTTGTGTCGTCCGTATGTGTGTGTCGTGTCTGTGTATTAGTCATTTCTATGTGTGTGTCGTCTCTGTATTTGTGTCGTCTCTGTGTGTCTCGTCTCTGTGTCTTAGTCATCTCTATGTGTGTGCCGTCTCTGTGTGTGCGTCGTCTGTGTGTTTGTGTCGTCTCTGTTCGTGTGTCGTCTCTATGTGTGTGTGTCTTAGAAGTCTCTGTATGTGTGTTGTCTCTGTGGTTGTGTCGTCTCGATGTGTGAGTCGTCTCTGTGTGTGTTTCTTCTCTCTTTGTGTAAGTAGTCTGTGTTTTAGTGTCCTCTCAGTGTTTGTGTCGTCTCTGTTTGTATTTTTTTTCTTTTTGTGTTTCGTTACTGTGTGAGTGTTTTCTGTGTGTGTATATCGACTCTGTACGTTTGTCGTCTCTATGTGTGTTTTGTCTCAGTGCGTGTGTTTTCTCTATGTGTGTGTCATATCTGTGCATGTGACGTCCCTATGTGTGTTTCTTGTCTGTGTGCGTGGGGTCTGTGGGGGTGTGTCATCTGTTTGTTTGTGTCTTCTGTGTGTGTTTTTATTCTCAGTGTGTTTGTAGTCTCTGTGTGAGTTTCGTCTCTTTTTGTTTTTCGTCTCTGTGTGTGTTTCATCTATCAGTGTGTGTTGTCTCTGTGTTTGTAACGTATCTGTGTGTGTTTCGTCTCTATGTGTGTGTCGTCTCTGTTTTTGTTTCATGTTTGTGTGTGTGTAGTCTATGTGTTTTCGGAATCCCTGTGTGTGTGTCATCTCTGTGAGTTAGTCGTCTCTGAGTTTGTGACGTTTCTGTGAGTGTGCCGTCTCTGTGTGTGTGTCGTCTCAGTGCATGTGACGTCTCTATGTGTGTGTCGTCTTTATGTGTGTGTCGTCTCTGTGTATGTGTCGTCTCTGAGCGTATGTCTTCTCTATGTGTGTGTCGTCTCTGTGTGTATGTCGTCTCTTTGTGTTATTCGTCTCTGAGTGGGTGTGGTCTCTGTGTGTGTTTGTCTGTTTGTGCGACTCGTCTCTGTGTTTGTGTAATCTCTGGGTTTGTGTAGTCTCTGTGTTTGTGTAGTGTATATGTGCGTGTCTTATCTGTGTGTGTTTCCTCTCTGTGTTGGTGTAGTCTCTGTGTGTGTGTGTCGCGTATGTTGGTGTGTTAACTGAGTGTTTTTGTCATCATACTTGTGTGTGTTGTCTTTTTGTGTGTTTCGTCTGTTTGTGTGTGTCGTCTCTGTGTGTGTTTCCTCTCTCTTTGTATGTTATCTCTGTGTGTGTTTCGTCTATTTTTGTGTGTAATGTTTATGTTTACAGTGTCTATATGTTTGTGTCGTGTCGTTGTTCGTTTTGTCTTTGTGTTTTTGTTTTCTGTGTTTGTGTGTCATCACTGTGTGTGTTACTTCTCTGTTTTTGTCAGTTCTCTGTGTGTGTGTCATATGGGTGTATTTTTCCAATTTGTATGTGTGTCGTCTCTTTGTGTGTGTAATCCCTGTGTGTGTGTGGTCTCTGTGCATGTGTCGTCTCTGTGTTTGTGTCGTCTCTCTGCGTGTGTCGTCTCTGTGTGTGTTTCATCTTTGTGCGTGTGTCGTCTCTATATGTGTGTCCTATCTGTGTGTGTGTCGTCTGTGTGTTTGTGTCGTCTCTGTGTGTGTGTCGTCTCTGTGAATGTGTAGTCTCTATGTGTGTGTCTTCTCTCTGTTTTTGTCGTCTCTGTGTGTGCTCCGTCTCTCTGTGTGTATCGTCTCTTTGTTTGTTTCATCTCTGTGTGTTTTTCGTCTCTGTGTGTGTGTCGTCTCTGTGAGTGTGTCATCTCTATGTGTCTGTCGTTCCTGTGTGAGTCGTCTATGTGTGTGTGTCGTCTCTGTTTTTTTGTCGTTTCTGTGATTGTGTCTTCTCTGTGCGTGTGTCGTCTCTATGTGTGTGTCGTATCTGTGTTTGAGTCGTCTCTTTTTTTGTGTCGTCACTGTGTGTGTGCTGTCTCTGTGTGTGCGTCGTCTGTGTGTTTGTGTCGTCTCTGTGTGTGTGTCGTCTCTATGTGTGTGTCTTTATCGTCTCTGTATTTTTGTTTTCTCTGTGGGTGTGTCCTCTCGATGTGTGTGTTGTCTCTGTGTGTGTGTCTTGTCTTTTTGTGTGTAGTCTCTGTTTTTGTCGAGTTTATGTGAGTGTGTCTTCTCTCTGTGTTTTTAGTATGAGTGTGTGTGACTTCTCTGTGGTTGTGTATTATATTTGTTTTTGTAGTCTTTATGTTTGCGTAGTATCTGTGCATGTCTCGTCTCTGTGTGTGTGTCATATGTGTGCTTTTGACGTCCCGATGTTTGTTTCATTTCTGTGTGCGAGTTGTCTCTGTGTGTTTGTCGTCTCTGTGTGTTTGTCGTCTGTGTGTGTGTGTCGTCTCTGTTTTTGTGTCGTCTCTGTGTGAGTGTCGTCTGTGTGTGTGTGTCGTCTCTGTGTGTGTTTCGTCTCTTTGTGTGAGTCGTCTCTGTGTTTGTAACGTCTCTGTGTTTGTGTCGTCTCTGTGTGTGAGTCGTCTCTGTGTGTGTGTCGTCTCTGTGTTTGTGTCGTCTCTGTGTGTGTGACATCTCTTTGTGTTTGTCATCTCTGTGCGTGAGTCGTCTCTGTGTTTGTGACGTGTCTGTGAGTGTGAAGTCTCTGTGTGTGTGTCGTCTCAGTGCTTGTGACGTCTCTTTGTGTGTGTCGTCTATATGTGTGTGTCATCTTAATGTATGTGTCGTGTCTGTGCGTATGTCGTCTCTATTTGTGTATCGTCTCTATGTGTTTGTCGTCTCTGTGTGTTTCTCGTCTCTGTGTGTGTGTTGTCTCTGTGTGTGTGTTGTGTATGTGTTTGAGTCGTCTCTGTGTGTTTGTAATCTCTGTGTTTGTGTCGTCTCTGTGTGTTTTTCGTCTCTGTGTGCGTGTCGTCTCTGTGTGTGTGTCGTCTCTTTGTTGGTGTCTTCTCTGTGTGTGTGTGTCGTGTCTGTATGTGTGTTGTCTCAGTGTTTATGTCATCATACATGTGTGTCGTCTCTGTGTGTGTTTCGTGTCTGTGTCTGTGTGTCGTCTCTGCGTGTGTGTCGTCTCTCTGTGTGTGTTATCTCTGTGTGTCTTTCGTCTCTGTTTGTGTGTTATTTTTATGTTTACGTGGTCTCTGTGTGTGTGTTTTGTGCTTGTTCTTTTTGTTTTTGTGTGTTGTTGGTATGTATTTGTTTGTTGTCTCTGTGTGTGTGTCGTCTCTGTTTTTTTTTCTTCTATGTTTTTGTGTCTCTTCTGTGTGTGTGTCGAATCTGTATGTGTGTAATGTCTGTTAGTATTTAGTCCCTGTGCGGTTGTCGTCTTTGTGTGTTTCATCTATTTGTGTGTTTCATCTCTGTGTGTCTTTCGTCTCTCTGCGTGTGTCGTCTCTGTGTGTGTTTCATCTTTGTGCGTGTGTCGTCTCAATATGTTTGTCATCTCTGTGTGTGTGTCGTCTCTGTGTTTGTGTCGTGTCTGTGTGTGTGTCGTCTCTGTGCTTTTGTCGTCTCTATGTGTGTGTCTTCTCTGTGCTTGTGTCGTCTGTGTGGGTGTGCCGTCTCTCTGTGTGTGTCGTCTCTTTGTTTGTGTCTTCTCTGTGTGTTTGTTGTCTCAGTGCGTATGCTGTATCTGTGAGTGTGTCATCTCTATGTGTCTGTCGTTCCTGTGTGTGTCGTCTATGTGTGTGTGTCGTCTCTGTTTGTTTGTCGTTTCTGTGAGTGTGTCTTCTCTGTGCGTGTGTCGTCTCTTTGTGTGTGTCGTATCTGTGTTTGAGTCGTCTCTTTTTTTGTGTCGTCACTGTGTGTGTGTCGTCTCTGTGTGCGTGTCGTCTCTGTGTTTGTGTATAGTCTCTGTGTGTGTGTTTTCTCTTTGTGTGTGTCGTCTCTGTGTGTGTCGTCTCGGTGTGTTAGTCGTCTCTGAGTATGTGTCGTCTCTATGTGTGTGTCGTCTCTGTGTTTGTTTCGTTCCTGTGTGTGGGTCGTCTCTTTATTTGTGTCGGTTCTTTTTGTGTGTGGTCTCTGCGTGTGTGTCGTTTCTGTGTTTGTGTGTCATTTCTGTGTGTGTGTCTTCTCTGTGTGTGTGTCGTCTCTGTGTCTTTGTAGTCTCTATGGGTGTTTAGTCTCTGTGTTTGTGTAGTCTCTGTGTCTTTATGTCGTCTCTGTTTGTGTGTTTTTAGTCTGTTATTGTTTGTCGTCTCTGTTCGTGTGTCTTCTGTGTTTTTGTGTAGTCTCTGTGTGTGTTTTGACTCTTTCTTTGTGTAGTATCAGTGTTTCATTTCGTATCTGTGTTTGAGTCGTATCTATGTTTTTGTCGCCTCTGTGTTTGTTTTGACTGTTCGTCTCTGTCGTCTTTGTTTGTGTGTCACCTCTATGTGTTTTTCTTCTCTGTGTGTGTGTCGTATCTTAGTTTGTGTGGTCTCAGTGTTTGTGTCTTTTCTGTAATTGTTTTGTCTCTTTGGTTATTTAGTCCCTGTGTGTGTGTCATCTTTGTGCGTGTGTCATATATATTTGTTCTTCATATGCGTGTTTGTTTCGTCTCTGTGTGTATGTCGTCTCTGTGTGTGTGTCATCATTGTGCGTTTGTCGTCTCTGTGTGTGTTTCGTTTTTTTGTGTGTGTTATCTGTATGTTTGTTTCGTCTCTGTTTTTGTGTCGTGTGTATGTTTTTTCAATATGTTCGCGTGTGACATTTTTTTGCGTATGTCATCTAGGTATGTATGTTGTCTCTTCTTGTGTGTAGTCCTTGTGTTTTGGTTGTTTCTCTGCGTGTACTATCTGTGTGTTCGTCTTCTCTTTGTGTGTGTCGTCTCTATGTGTGTGTCGTCTCTGTGTTTGTTTCTTTCCTGTGTGTGGGTCGTCTCTTTGTTTGTGTCGTTTCTTTTTGTGTGTCTTCTCTGCGTGCTTGTCGTCTCTGTGTTTGTTTGTCGTTTCTGTGTGTGTGTCGTATATTTTTAAGTGTCGTGTCTGTGTGTGTGTAGTCTCTGCGTTTGTGTCGTCGCTATGTGTGTGTCGTCTCTGTGTATGTGTCGTCTGTGTGTCTGTATGTCGTCTCTGTTTGTGTGTGTGTTGTCTCTGTCAGTGTGTCTTCTCTATGTGTGTGTCGTCTCTGTTTGTGTGTCGTCTCTGAGTGTGTGTTGTCTCTGTGTTTGCGTCGTCTCTGTGTTTGGGTCGTCTCTATGTGTTTGTCGTCTCTGTGTGTGTTTTGTCTCTGTGTGTGTGTCGTCTTTGTTTGTGTGTCGTCTCTGTGTATGTGTTTGTTTCGTCTCTGTGTGTTAACAAAAGGTAGTTTCTTGAAAACCCCAATATTTTTAAGCCTGTATGGAACTTTAGAGAATCAAATTACGTCTGAAAACACAAATAGCCAAGTGCAAGGTGGCACAGGTGAAAAAGTAGATCAACCTCGACCTGAAGTTGCCCTACATTCCATTCAAAAGTAAATATTTATTATTGGTTAATATGGTGCTTTAGAAGCATCGAATTGTGTCGAACGAATAAGTACCCGAGTATGAGGAAATACTGGCGACAAGGTAGTTTGACCTCGACCTAGAGTAAACCATGATTGTAACTAATATTGAAAAATTTAACTAGACA
>NC_142794.1:2519380-2566880 GCF_049724085.1 Artemia sp. Qi Xiang Cuo | reverse complement strand
ATTTTAAGTGTGTTTCCAAAATAAATTATTTAAAATACGAGTAAAATATGTTCCTATGATTCTAACTCATATCCTTCATTTAGGGTTTTCTAGGATGTTCCAAAAAATGTAATTTTCACGTAAAAAATCTATAATATATCTCTGATAAGGGACCTTCGTTGATTTTTCAAACGAAATTATGAAAAAAATTATAAAACTACTTTCCCGAGAATTTAGTTCATATACTTTAATTAGCGAGGTAAATGATTGGCAAAAAAAAGGGAATTGACAGTGGAAAAACTCACAAATATAGCTCTTAATAGGGCTTTTAAGTGTCCTTTCATACGAAATTATGCAAAATACGATTTAAATACAGTCACTATAATATTATAACCAGACAACACTTATCATTTTAAAGGCTTGGCTAAAAAAAAGGAATTGACGGGAATGATAACACATAAATCTCTCAAATTTGTGCTTTGAATTGGTTCATACAACGACGAAGTGAAATTAGAGTGGAAATAACGTTCTGATGAATCGAGTAAATATACTACCAATAGATATTTCACTGATTGGCTAAAAATTGAATTTGCAGTGAAAAAATAACAAATATTGATATTATTATGTATTTTCGGTGTGTTTTAAAGAGAAAATATGCAACATAAGATGAAAATATATTCACATGATTCGAGTTCATATCCTTCAATTCGGGGGTTCAAGCATTGGCTAAAAAAATTGAACTTTCAGTGAAAAACTCACAAATATTTCTCTTAATATTGATTTTATGTTTTTTATCCTACGATAATACTAACTTTAATATTTTTATTCGGTACAAATTTTATATTGCTTTTACAACAATGAGCTTTGTAACGGCATTTATACAGAAAATGGAATGGTCTCTAGTACTCCCACAAATATAGATATGATTATGGCTTTTCAATGGTTCATACAACGAAATTACACAATATATAATAAAAATACTTTCCAATGGTTCTATTTCATATCCTTCAAATAGGTAGGTCATAGCTTTGCTTAAAAAAAGGAATTTTCAGTGATAAAATAACAAATATATCACTTAATCTGGATTTTCAGTGTTTTTTAAAACGAAAATACGATGAAAATACGTTTCCATGAATGTATTTCATATCATTCATTTTTGGAGGTAAATGCTTTCCTAAATAAAAGTATTTATCAGTGAAGAAATAAATAATATTTCTTTTAATTTGTCTTTTCTGCGTTTTTTACAAAGAAAATATGCAAAATAAGATGAAAATACGTTTCAATGGTTCTAATTCATATCCTCTAATTGGGTAGGTCAAGTATTGGCTAAAAAATTGTATTTTAAGTGAAAAAATAAAAAATATATCTCTTAGTATGTACTTTAAATCTTTTATGCAACTAAAATACTTAAAATACATTGAAATTACTTTCGCAAGATATTAGTTCTTATAATCCAATGAGTGAGGTCAAGGATTTTATTAAAAATTTGAATTGTCAGTGAAAACAAAATAATATATAAATTATTACGGCCTTTAAGTGTTTTATACAACAGAAAATATGCAAAATACGATGAAAATACGTTCCCATGAATCTAGTTCATATCCTTCAATTAGTTCTTTCTTTTCGTCGGATTCAAAAGGATTGACCTTTTTGTGCTGTATGATATATGGTTTTTGAGTGCGTCGTCGTAAAAAAATTAAACCTGTTTTCAGTAGCATTTTTTCATCATTGCCGTCGTTCACGTTCATGCCAAGACAACAGCTCATATAGACTCATGTTTTTCATATGCTCTGGCCTATTTGGATAAACATCAGCTACCCAGTGGGCAGCATACAGATCCTAATTTTGGGGATCCTTACTTGCAATTTTTCAAGGTAAAAGCATTTTTGTAGGGGTTTCGGGCTGTTTTTCGATTTTCCTAAAAATTTCTTTTAGTAATAAACTTTTATTATTAAGATTAATCGAAATGATAATTTTCAGTTCTGAATGAGCTTCAGACCGAATTTTTTATCACTAGACAGTTTTTTTTATAGTGTATTTCTAAGCTTTCATTTACTATTGACTGTGGTTTGCTTGTTGCTATGTTGCAAAAAGGGCTGAGGCGAGTAGCACTAAAAAGAGGGATTGCGAACCATTGGTTGTTGGTTTTCGACCATGTAAATTTGTATGGTACCATTTTCTTACTTCCAAGCATCTCCACTTTGGAAATTGCACCGGAATTGTGCCATATGGCCATTAACGATGGAGTTATCGATACAAATTTATAAAGAGCGAGTAGATAAGATCAAAAGCATAAAAATGATCTATTAAATGTTCCTCTACGATGTTGGAGTAGCCTGCCACTCCCGCTAGTCAACCCAGCATTTATGAAATATATAACGTGGGATGAGAGGGAGAGTATACAAGAAAAAGAATTGTAAAATTCAGTTTTGACACTGGAAATGAAGACGGTACCCTTTTCAGGGTTCCTAGCCTTTCTAATCCGTATATTCTGCCAAAAAGTGCCATTCCCTGTTGGCATATGGCACTTTTTGACGGTATTATCAAGATGAATTCATGAAAAGCGATTAGAAACCAAAATTATATTTTAAATGAGCTCCAAACAGCTCTCTATGGTCTTCCAGTTCCCTGTTAAAAAAGAAAAAAAAGAAAAAAAAAAAAGAAAAAGAGTGCTAACATGCAAAAAAGGGGAGGTTTCTCAGTGTTCGAGATGGGAAGTTGTCATTTTCCTGTACAAGGTTTTCAAGGATGGTGATTCCAGTCGTATTCTTTTCATTTCGATCCCACGCCAATTTTTGAGCGACTTACTATTAACATTTTACTATAAAGATTAATCGAAATTCTTGTCATGCCTAAATCAGCAAGAAATGCCAATTTCCTCTCACAAGGCAGTTCTTCTACAAAAATATTTTTCCAATTTTTGTTACTACGGGTCGTCATTCGCTCTTTACTAGGTTGTAGCTCTTGCTGCAACCAAGTTTTCAGTTCTGGTTTGCATTTTATATATCTGTATGATAGAACATATAAAGATTTTTACCACACAGTTTGTATAGACTTCATTTAGAAGCAGAATTTCATGAAAGGAAATTTACTTTTGGGGAAGTTTACAGGAAAAGAATAGACAATTGTGGCCCTTAATTAAAAAAACTTTTTCCACAAATAAGTTTTTTTAAAGAAAAGTAAAGAACCCCATTAAACAAAAAAGGAGCAAAAATAAAATCAAATAATCTAAAAAGCGTGAAACTACACAAATCATCATCGATAAATAAATGAAACCCAAATCGAACAGAAATTACAATAAATAACTAAGTCAAACTCAAAACGAGCAGAAATTAACATAAGTTGGGCTCAAAACCACTTATCCATTCCAAGGCCAGAACATAATCTGCACTTTACTGAAAAAATATAAATGTTTTTACTTTTATAACTTTAATAAATCAAATATTATTAACATTTTGATTACTAAATATCAGTATATGTATATTGAACTGACAATGCATATTCATTTGTATTTTTTCAGTAAAGTGCAAATTATGTTCTGGCCTTGGGAAGCCATAGGGGTTTTGAGCCCAACTTATGTTAATTTCTGCTCGTTTTGAGCTTGACTTGGTTATTTATTGTAATTTCTGTTCGTTTTGGGTCCCATTTATTTATCGATGCTGATTCGTGGTAGTTTCACGCTTAGTAGATTATTTGATTTGATTTTTGCTCATATTTTGTTTAATGGAGTTCTTTACTTTTCTTTGAAAAACTTATTTTGGGAAAAAAAATTTTTAACGAATTTCTGTTCGTTTTATATTGACATAGTCTTTTCAGGGAAATAGAAAATATTACTTTAAATCTTTTTGTGTTTTTAAGTATGCCGGAGAAAAATTTTCAGCAATTTTAACAACATACACCCTTTTAAAAATCTGGACACAAATAGTAGTGTTTAATATAGTTTCATACCTCCTCTAGTTGACCTGAAATGGAAAACTTGATACCATTCACAAAACAAATCTGTTTACTTTCTTTGATAGCTTGAATAAACTTACGCTATTTTGATTTGGTTAAATTTTAAGAGCAGAAGCAGCCCCGAAAGTTTGAACATAATACCCTCAGTCGTTTTTGGGATACTGCTGAGATGCCTTATGGGGAATTAGCATTAACACAGTGCATTTTGACTAAATCTTAAGGCAACACTTAGTTTTTAAACATAAAGGTAAATGGGAGGGGGGCGTTGGAGGGGATTAGATTTCCCTCCAATTACTTTCGACTATTAAAAAGGGCATCAGCCCCTTCTATTTTCAATCTAATGAGCCCTTTTTGAAGTTCTTTGCGACAACCCCTTCAAAAGGAAGTGCCTTGGTCTAAACAACAACAACAACAACGAAATAATACATTATACCCACATCGATCTTTAATATAAAAATTTCAAGCCTTCCAATCACTTTCGACTATTAAAAAGGGCACTAGGCATTTCGATTTCCAATCGAATGAGCCCTTTTTGGGTTTCTACGACAACGCTTTCTATATATACCTTTTATGCCCCTACGGCATACATTACAACCCTTACCCTAAGGGCTGTGAGGGGGGTTGTCATCCTCTAAGACATACTTTCCAGAACTCTCAACTCCGTTAAACAAAATAGCTATCTAAAAATTTTGATTGGATGTGTCTGGGAAAATGGTGGGGGTGAAAGGGACGTTAGTCGCTCTACAGTCACTTTCAACTATTAAAAAAGGCACTAGCCCTTACAATTTCCAATCGAATGAGCCCTTTTGCAGTTTCTACGACAAAGCTTTCAATAAAAACCTTATATGCCCCCAGGGCATAACTTACAACCCTTGCCCTGAGGGCTGGGGGTGTCATCCTCAAAGACCTAATTTCCAGAACTTTCTGCAACGTTGAACAAAATGTCTATTTGAAAATTTTGACTGGATTTATTTGGGGGAATGGTGGGCGTAAGAGGGGGGTTAGTTACCCTCCAATCCCTTTCAACTATTAAAAAGAGCACTAGCCCTCTCAATTTCCAGTAGAATGATCCCCATTTAAAATTTTTACGACAACTATATCTATAAGAACCTTATATGGCCCAGGGCATAAGTTACAACCTTTGCTTTGGGGGTTCTGGAGGGTTTGTCATCCTAAAATAAATAATTTCTAGAACTTTCAACTACGTTGAACAAAATGTCTATCTTTCAACTTTGATTGAAAGTATTTGGGGAGATGTTGGGCATGATAGGGGGGGTTAATTACTCTCCATTCACTTTCGACTATTAAAAAGGGCTATTTCAATTTCCATTCAGATGAGCCCTTTTAGAAATTTCTACAACAACTATCTATATAAACCTTATTTAACCCCAGGGCATAACTTACAACCCCTGCACTGAGGGCTCTGATGGGGCTATCATCCTAAAAGACCTTATTTCCAGAACTTCTGACTCCGTTGAACAAAATGGATATCTCAAAATTTTGATTGGATGTGTTTGGGAAATGGTGAGCGTGAGAGGGGGGTTAGTTGCCCTTCAATCACTTTCGACTATTCAATGGGCACTGGCCCTTTCAATTTCCAATTGAATGAGCCCTTTTTGAAGTTTTTACAACATCACTTTCTATAAAAGAAAACCTTATATGTCCCCAGGCCATAACTTATGACCCTTGCCCTGAGGGATGCGAGGATGGAGGGGTTGTCATCCTGAAAGACCTAATTTCCAAAACTTTCAACTACGTTGAATAAAATGGCTATCTAAAAATTTCGATTGGATGTCTTTGGGGAAAACGTGGGCGTGAGAGGGGGGTTAGTTGCCCTCAAATTACTAACGAGACTATTAAAAAGGGCACTAGCCCTTTGAATTTACAATCGAATGAGCCCTTTTTCAAGTTTCTAAGACAAAGATTTTGATAAAAACTTATATGCCCCCAGGATATAATTTGTACCCCTGG
This sequence comes from Artemia sp. Qi Xiang Cuo, assembly GCF_049724085.1. Lineage (NCBI taxonomy): Eukaryota > Metazoa > Arthropoda > Branchiopoda > Anostraca > Artemiidae > Artemia > Artemia sp. Qi Xiang Cuo. The sequence goes on along the minus strand of NC_142794.1, from coordinate 2,560,976 downwards.
ACACGCGGACTGTGGGGGGATCGTTCTAATCCAAGACAAAGCTCCTTGAATTTCAAACTACATAGAATAAAAAGGCTATCCCAATACTTGGATGCGATGTTTTTTGGGACCTGTTGGGCTTATAAGAAATGTTAGTTCCCTTTCGATCACTTTAGACTATTAAAAAGGGCACAAGCCATTTCAATTTCCAATCAAATGAGCCCTTTTTGAAGTTTCTATGACAGCGCATTCTATAAAAACCTTATAAGCCCAAAGGGCATAACTTACAACCCTTGCCCTGAGGGCTGTGGGGGGTTGTCATCCTCAAAGACCTAATTTCCAGAAATTTCAACTACGTTGAACAAAATGGCAATCTTAAAATTTTGATTGGATGTGTTTGGGCAACAGGTGGGCATGAGTTACTTTCTCTCCAATCACTTTATACTATTAAAAAGGACACTAGCCCTTTGAATTTCCAATTAAACGATCCCTTTTTGTAGTTTGTACGACAACCCATTCCATAAAAAACAAAAAGGCCCCCAGGGCATAACTTACAACTCTTGCCCTGAGAGCTGTGGGGGAGTGTCCTCCTCAAAAACATAATTTATATCTGGAAATCAACTACGCTTAACAAAAGGGCTATCTAAAAATTTTGATTGGATGTGTTTGGGGAAAAAGTCGGCGAGAGAGGGGGGTTAGTTGCCCTCAAATTACTTTCGACTATTAAAAGGGCCCTAGACTTTTGAATTTGCAATCAAATGAGCCCTTTTTCAAGTTTCTACGACAAAGATTTCAATAAAAACTTATATTCCCCCAGGGCATAACTTATAACCCTTGCCCTGAAGACTGTGGGGGGATTGCCCTGTTCAAACGTATAATTTCCTGAACTTTAAACTGCGCGGAACCAAAAGGCTATCTCAAAATTTTGATTATATGAGTTTGGGGAAATGATGTGCGTGGAAGGGGTGTTAGTTGCCTTCCAATCACTTTCGACTATTAAAAAGGGCACTAGCCATTTCAATTTCCAATCTAATGAGCCCTTTTTGAAGTTTCTACGAAAACGCGTTCTATAAAAACCTTATATGCCCCCATGGCATAACTTACAAACCTTGCCCTGAGGGCTGTCAGGTGGTTGTCATCCTCAAAGACCTAATTTCCAGAACTTTCAACTACGTTCAACAAAATGGCTATCTTAAAAGTTTGATTGGATGTGTTTGGGGAAAATGTGGGCGTGAGAGGGGGGTAGGTTGCCCTCCAATCACTTTCGACTATTAAAAAGTACCCTAGCCGTTTGAACTTTCAATCGAAGGAGCCCTTTTTGCTGTTTTTACGACATTGCTTTCTATAAAAACCTTGTATGCCACCAGGACATAACTTGCAGCATTTACCCTGAGAACAGTGGGGAATTGTCCTCCTCAAGTACAATTTATATCTGAAAATGAAGTACGCTGGACAAAATGACTATCTCAAAATTTTGATTGGATGTGTTTCGGAAATGGTGGGCATGGAAGGGGTGTTAGTTGCCTTCCATTAACTTTCGACTATTAAAATAGGCACAATCCACTCCAATTTCCAATTGAATGAGCCCTTTTCGAGGTTTCTACGACCACTCCTTCGATACGAAGTGCCCTGGTTTAAAGGAAAGATAATAAATAATATATCGTGCCAACATCGTTCTTATATACCCCTGGGCATAAATTAATACCCTTGCCGAGAGGGCTTTGTGGGAATGTCCTACTCAAAAACGTATTTTCTATCTGGAAATCAACTACGCTGAACAAAATGGCTATCTCAAAATTTTAATTGGATGTGTTTCGGGAATTGGTGGGCGTGGAAGGCGCGTTAGTTGCCTTCCAATCACTTTCGATGATTAAAAAGAGCACAAGCCACTCCAATTTCCAATTGAATAAGCCCTTTTCGAAGTTTCTACTACAACTTCTTCGAAGTGCCCTGGTCTAAGACCAAGAAAAAAAAATATCTTGTGCCAACATCGTTCTTTACTCCCAGGGCATAACTTACAACCCTTGCCCTGAGGGTTGTGGGGGAATTACCTCCTCAAAAACATATTTTCTATCTGGAAATCAACTACGCTGAACAAAATGGCTATCTCAAAATTTTGATTAAATGTGTTTGGGGGAATGATGGGTGTTGGGGGGGGGGGCTAGTTGCCCTCCAATCACTTTCGAATATTAAAAAGGGCACTAGCCACTCCAATTTCCAATGGAATGAGCCCTTTTCGAAGTTTCTAAGACAACTCCTACGATACGAAGTGCCCCGGTCTAAGACCAAAAAAAAAAAAATTGTGCCACCATCGTTCTCATATGCCACAAGGGCATAACTTAAAACCCTTGCCCTGAGGGTTGTGGGGGAGTGACCTCCTCAAAAACATATTTTCTATCTGGAAATCAACAACGCTGAACAAAATGGATATCTCAAAATTTTAATTGGATGGGTTTCAAGAAATGGTGGGCATGGAAGCGGTGTTAGTTGCCTTCCAATCACTTTCGACTATTAAAAAGGGCACAAGCCACTCCTATTTCCAATTGATTGAGCCCTTCTCGAAGTTTCTACGACAACTTCTTCGATACGAAGGGCCCTGGTCTAAAGGAAAAAAATAATAAATAATACATTGTGCCAACATCGTTCTTATATACCCCCAGAGCAAAACTTAAAACCCCTTGCCCTGAGGATTGTGGGGGAATGACCTCCTCAAAAACATATTTTCTATCTGGAAATCAACTACGCTGAACAAAATGGCTATCTCAAAACTTTGATTGGATGTGTTTGGGGAAATGATGGGCGTGGGGGGAGGGCTAGTTGCCCTACAATCACTTTAGACTGTTTAAAAGGGCACTAGCCCCTCCAATTTCCAATCGAATGAGCCCTTTTCGAAGTTTCTACAACAACTCCTTCGATACGAAGTGCCCTGGTGTAAGACCAAGAAAAAAAAAAAATTATTTCTTTGTGCCAACATCGTTCTTTACTTAGGCAGCGCTATTGCGCTGCCTATATCTTCGTATTATTGCGGGTTATAAATATACTTATTTACTTAATTCCATGTTTAATTATGATTCAGTACTAATTTAAAATTGGCATTTTCGATATGCAGCACAAGCTGGAAAGCCTCACTTCAGGAGATTCATTCTAGTTTGTCTAGTAAAACATTTAGTTGACGGGGTAGGGTAGACGGATGTGACGCCAAAGTCAGAAAGTAAAGTTTTCGGTCGGAAGTTCACGGTAAGTTTACGATAAGTCTATGTCTTATGACTGGGCAGAGACTGGACATGATTAACACAGTCTATTTTTCAGTACCTGAACATAGGGACTACTAAATCTAACGTTATATATTATAGCCCAAAACTAAACATAATTAAGCGGGTAAACGCCATGATTTTTACTGGTTTTCTCTTCCTAAAGTCAAAGAACAAAAACTGTTCCTACAAAAAATTTATTTTTAATTCCCTGCCAAATAATTAAAAGATACGACTTGTCTTACTTTTCTTTTCAGAGCATAGATCACATTTAGACGCTTCATAGGAAAAGTGCTATACAAAGTGGAATTTTAATATTCAGAAATATTTGTGTAATTGTTTTTAACTGGACATATCTTTCCAGGATATATGCAAAGAGACAAGGGTAAAATCACTCAGCGTTTACTGACGATTACTTTCGCATTTTGGTAGCTTATCTTAACTATTATCACACTTCGCTTCTTTGTTTAAGTGTAGTAGAGAGTAAGCAATCCTAAACCTCCCAGAGTCTTAACTAATGGGTGCGCTCGGAATTTGGTTATTTGCTATTTTAAACCAAGATACTACCACTACTAAAAATGATGACTTGTCGCAGCACACAACAGTCCGAGACAAACTGCACAAAGCCAGCATGGGCATACACAGCCTTAGGGCTGGAGAGTTTGGATTGATGACAGTGGCCAAACATGGATCTGAAGCATGGACACTCCGAAAAGCAGATTAAGATTTGCTAAATGTTTTCCAGAGAAATTGTCTACGGATTGTTCTGGGTACCCGGATCACTGACAATATTTGAATCAGTAGGCTGTACGAAAAATGTGGTTCAATCCCATTTTCTAGGGCTATAATGAAAGAAAGGTTGAGATGGCTAGGGCACTTTCTGCGGATGAAGGATGAAAGATTGCTGAAGATTGTCCTTTTCGGACAACCGTCTAGGGCTAAACTGAAAGCAGGTCGTCCTCGTCTGGGGTGGGACGATGTCATAAAGAAAGATTTAAAGGAAATGGGAACTTCCTGGGAGGGTGTAAAGAGGGGAGCTTTGTACAGATTGGGATAGAGGGGGAGCGTGATTAGCTGTGTTGGCCTCAGGCGGCTTGATGCTTCAGTGAGTTGTTAGTAGTAGCAGTAATAGTAAAAGGAAATGAGCTTCTATATTCCAAAAAGTCCTCAAATAAGTTTTAATCCACTGTTCATCGTTGCAGATACATGCTTACTTCAGAGGATGTAGGGGAGTGTTTAAAAAGAGAAGAGATGTGTCCAGTAATGAAATACTTCACTCATTCTTTATAAAAAAAAAAAAAAAAAAAAAAAAAAAAAAAAAAAAAAAAAAACGAGTCCCAAGTTAATTGGATGTTCATATTCAAAAAGCCTAAGTCCTATTGGAAGTCGAAAAACCCTCACTTCCTTTACGACAAAATTATGGAGATATGAGACACACCCTTTGGTTTTGGATAGAGTATCTAGGTTATAACAAAACCATATAATTCTAGATTTATTCGTTAAAAAGATTGACATATCACAAAAGCTAATAGGCTATAAAACTCGTCACTGAGTAATAAAAAAATAAAATCTATGGCAGAGCATAACCGTCGACTTATTTATTCGATGGATAGGTTAGCACTGACTCTTCATCAGATTCTACACTTCTTGGTTTTCTTGATTGTTGTACGATTTCTTGAGCCTAAAATATGTCATTATTTAATATTACTTAATTATTTATTTATATCCATCAAAATCGAGCAGTATAAAAGACAAGTATATAAAGCTGCACAAACACCCTAACAAATGAAACAAAGCAACGATTTATGGGATTTTTTTTTTATTTTAAACTCCCTACCACTTCTATCTCATTTAACAGTATTAGGAACAAGTCACCTAATCTGTGTCTGTTCTGAAAATAAATTTGGTTTAAATACTTAGCAGGGTCGAAGAGGGAATTTGTTTTGTCGTTTTGGCAACGATGCAGGATCTTCGAAGTCTTGCATCATTTTCAAATTGGAAAATGTTTTTCAAACAAACTATTAACCCAAGAGAAGGTCTTCCAAATGACAGTAAATGTCCATCCTGAATAATAGAACCCGCTCAGTCAAAACAGAAATACAGGAAAGATTTGGTTTTAATCAGTAGCAATTTTTACAATAGTCCAGCTCGTTAAAATTTCTTATAAATGTTTCTGTCTTTTTTTTTTTGGTATTCTAAGGTTTTTTTTCGCATATAATTCATTTGATTTCTTCGTTTTTTTTGCTGCTGTTGACTTTATTCGTCGATAACGATTTTTTTTTTTGCGGTGCTAATATAAATTTTATTCTACTTCTAATTCAAAAACTTGAAAGGAACAGGACTAACAATATGTTTATGCCCCTGAATTTTCTTATGATACAAGAAGCCTCGGGCACAAGGAATGAAGCAAATGCAGAAAACAAAAGGATAAGTATTTTTGACGGGCTGCTACTACCAAACTCTTGCACAATTTTTACTTTAAAGTGCACAAAACAAAACACTTGTTGCACTCGTTAAAACACAAACCTTAAAAACTGAAAAGAATTAAAAAATTTAAAGAAAACATTTTAAGAAACACATTCTATGCTTAGTAAGAAGAAGTAAGAAGAATCACGTTCTGTGTTTATAAAAATAGCCAGGTGTGAATTTCGGGAAGAAACACATTCCGTGCATACGGGCATTGGAAAATGGGGTCACTTCTACGTCTTCTGACAAATAAAGGGAAATAAGGGGATCTAAGTTTAGACAGACAGCCCTATCCAAGGATGCATTTTACGGAATAAAAAAGAAATCCCCCAGTTTTGCTGAAATTTGCAGATTTTTTTTAATTTTTTTTAACTTTTCTAAAATTTTCCTTATATTGTATTTGTTAATTTACATATTACAAATGTATTCCAAGATTTCTCATTTTATGTTTTTATTATTAATGCATTTTAATTTATTTATCAAATCTAGTTTCGGTTTATCACAAATGCTAAAAATAGTACTAGGAAAGCCAATTCTATTTTCAACTTAACCTGTAGGTCAATGTTTAATCAAATTCTTATATACAAAAAGACTATAATCAAATTTTAAGCAAACTAAAGAATATTTTGATTCAAACTTCATTAAAATTCAGCTCAGATTTGACTTACTATGAGGTTCTAGCAGTGAATCTTCAGAAAAAGTCCGAGGGTCTCTAGTGGCCCTAAACGGTGTCAAAGTTGCTAGAGCTGTTATACTTGAGCTTTCGGAAACCGAATGATGACCACTAGATGAGTCGGCATCCCCTTCGTCATCTTCCTGATAATACTTCGACGAGGTTCCGTAGACTGAAATAAGTACAATTTATAATTAAATATTGATTCGGAAAATCAAACAAAAAGGTTTTTAACGGAGTCTTTCAATTGATGCAAACATTACATTACATTTCTTAACTTCAGACTTTTTTACATACCTTTTCTATAAAACTGCAGTCAACTTAAGCATTGACTTCGTAAAGAGTGATAGGTCCCAATATATTATTATTATATTTTCTAGGGTTCATCATATGGAATAGGTAGTCGAGGAAAGTTGAAGAAGGGCTCTGGTAATTGCAAAGTCTAAGTTCTAGCGTCTTCTTCAAGAGCCAAAACCGATTGAAGGGCAGTCTGACGCTCCTCCAATGCCAAACATGCTCCTGAACAGCCCCACAAGGGATCAGATCAAAATTTCAAGATAATCATTCTAATTTGAAAAGTTTGAAGACTCAAATCCTGCCACCAGGGATGGCATGGTAAGCGCAGCCCACGGGGTAAGGGGCCAAAACTACATAAATATCCCGAATAAAATAAAAGGTTTTATTTTTTTGATAAAAAACTTGGAGGTTTCCGTTAAAGGTGGGTGGACTCCACCTCTGACCCCTTTTAATCAACAACACAATGCTCTGTCTCCCACGCATTTTGGTTGGTATCGCAGTATGATAATCACTAATCAAAACAAACTAAGTGTAAATTTTCCGCCAAAGTTGGTTTTGAAGGGTGTTTGAGGGAGGCGGTCAAAAATCTAAGGCTAACACATAAATATAGCAGTTCAACATAAAAACAACGTAAGTACATAACCCAAAAATAGTGTTTGATTTTCATTATAGTAGTTATCTAGTCTTTAGTTCAGTAGTTCGGAAACCCTGAAAACTGAACGCAGCCACCTTATTAGTCATTTGTTTTCTCTCATGTTTTTTTAACGGTTCTTTTCATTCTAATTTACACATTAATGATTTTAACATTTAATTCGAAAAACCAAAAATAGCCAGGATTTGGGAAAACCTTGAGTACCTTCAAACCCATTTAGAGACTAGAGGGTGATTTGTACTATACTGAAACTGAACAGATTGTTTCAAAGTTTGTCAATTTGGCTTAGAGGTTTTATTTACTTAGCAATTTAGCAACACTGCCTCTTAAAGCCAAAATAAATTGATCGCAAATAATTTTTTAGACCACACCGCTTTTCCATTTACAAAAAAACACGGGTTTTAATTTCTATAAAGCAGTGAATACAAACACTTAATTAAACAAAAATACTCCAAATATTTCGGCCCCACATCCGGGAGCCTTTCTCAATGGAAAAAAAAAATTCTTACATCAACATAAAAAACATACTAAACAAACAAAGAAAAAATATACATAAATAGGAAAAGAAAACTCACATATTAAATAAAAAATTCCATTCACTGGCGTATAAACAAAATCGAATGTTTATATTGATTGGAACACGCCTTCTCACAGTATATAAATGGAAATCTATCAAAAAATGAAACATATTTATACTTAAACTAAAACAATAAAGGTCAGCTAACCCCCGGCCCATAACCCCTAAATAGATCTCACAAGTTCATCACCCAATGTTTAAATTATAAATTGAACAGATTCGTTTGCTTGCAAGCTTAGCTGAAGTTCGTTTACCTTTCCCAGCATTTAACCCAGTCTGACCTTTGTCCGCAAGGTCATCTTTCGTATCCAAACTATTATCAAAATTAGTGCTGGTAGAAAATTTTACCTGCTTTTTAATGAAACTATTATAAATCGAATTGATCCTAAAATCCCCTTCATCTTTATTGATACTAATACCCCCATATATTATCTTTTTTATTTCTATAATTTCCCTAAAGCTTTGTAAAAGTCCTACAGACGTATCTACTACTTTTGTTTGATCAAATAAAATACTGTGCTGAGGAAAATTCTAAAGATGTTCTGCAACAGCTGACTCAAACGTTTCTGGTGTTTTGTTTTGTTTTAGAGCGCAATCTATGGCATTCTTGTGTTGCTGTAGCCTATTTTCTAAAATCTGTTTGTGTTCTTCCCACATAAAATTTACCACAAGAGCATGGAATTTTGTATACTCCTTTTTGCAAATTTCTCGGTACCTTGTCTTTCTCTTTATTTAACAACGAGCTTATAGTTTGTCCTGATTTAAATGCTGTATTTATATTATGTTTTTTAATTCTCTTCTTAAATTTTATGACAATATTAGGATAAAAGGCAAAGTTATGTTATTTGTTTCTTGATTTGACCGATCTTCTTCTAATATTTTTGGTTCCGTCAACTTTTTTTTCCTTTTTTCAATTATTTGAGAAATCATATTTTCCGGATAGCCATTACCTACTAGAATATCCTTAATAAAAATTAGTTCATTGCTTATGTATTCTGGTGATGCTAATTTTAATACCCTATCAACTAAAGAAATAACCACACCCCTTTTTACCTGGATCGGATGATTTGATGTGAATGGCAAGTAACGGTTGTTATTAGTCGGTTTACGGTAAATTCAAAACGCTAGTTCGTTATTATTTCTATGGATCAAAATATCTAGAAACGGTAACTTATTCTCTGTTTCCTTTTCAATTGTAAAAATTAATTCTCCTCCCAGATTATTTAAATGTTCCAAAAAACCTTCAATTTGTGATTCCCCGTAATTCCAATGGATGATATTTTAATGGATGATATTTTAGTTATTTGGAATTACGGGGAAATTCCATTCCAGGTTGTCCGAAAACTTATTTCGAATTAATTAAAGTACTATTACTACTAGCGACTCACTGCACCAAGACACATAGCTGCACACGTTTCTCCTCCATCCTAATCAATTTAAAGCTTGACTCTTTACCCCCTCCGCGAACTTCCAACTTTAAAACATCCATTTTTTCATACTTCGCTCACGGTCAGACACGTGGCAATCAAACAAGTACCGAAACACTAAAAATAAAGAGATCCGGGCCATGATTTCCCCCAATACGTACTGAAAAATTAAAAAATACCTACGCTCCGTAATCATGTCAAAGAAGTGGTAATCAGATGGATTTACATCCAAGCGCAGCCAATCGTGGTTGACAACCTGCTCCATGGACCATCGTTCTTTAGGTTTTTTTTCGAACATTCCGAAAAGCAAATCATTTAACAATTCTGAGACATCAAAGGCCGGGACGTAGTTTGCTCGAATAATTTCTTCTACATTCTTGAAAGGATTCTTCTCATAAATCAAAACATAAAGAGTAACTCCAAGGGACCAAACTTCTAATTCAGGTCCTCGATATCTGTAAAATTACAAATTATAAACAACACATTTGAGAAATATTTTGATACTAGTGTAAACCCCTTTCTACTTCTTTTCTGTATGACTTTTTTATTGGCAGATGTAACGGTTTACGTAAATTCGAAGATAATCAATAAACGTATGTGGTCTTTATTAAATAACGTGAGAATATACATACAAAGAAAATAAGGTAGCACAAGAACAACTAACTAAGACGAAGGCTAAAGATGGACTGCCATTCAAAGAATACACTTGGCCCCGACTCACTAATATCGGAAATCCCAGTGATAGGCTGTTCACTGTCCTGAGAATAAAAAGTTCACACGATAAGCTTTGGCCCTCCCGGAAGACCCTCTAGAGAAGCTATTGTTGACACATACATTGCTAACTCTGTTAGTAACGAGACACCAGGAAAAGGCTTCTCGAATTTATGTTTCAAATACTTTACAGATTCTGTCCCCTGTTTTAAGTAAAATTTTCCAAATTTGGCTTATCCCCTTATCCTTAAACTCTCAAACTTTAACTGAATTTAAAGCATTCAGTACCTTTCCCAAATAATACACTTCTCACCTATAACATACTACATAATAAAATAGTAAACAATTACATAACATACACACTACACAATACTTACATGAGTAAACACCAAATAGTATAAACGAACAACACTAACAACAGTAGTCGAAAACTGGATATTTTAACGCTTCATTTTTCTATGTATACTTTAAAATAGACTTGTTCCCTACACCCCTGAATTTGATGAGGACAAGAAAAGTTGGGATTATGCATAAATTTCAAATTAGAGCTAAAGGACGGACCGAGAAAGGCTAATTAATCCTGTAAATACCAGTAACAAACAAATGAAATTGCATAAAATTATAAAGAAGACAGATAGAAAAGATATGTCAACCATTGCAGTTTGATTGGCCTACCAAGCTGCAATGACGTCAAGATATTATTCCCAATAAAATCCTCAGGGTTTTGTTGCTGCGCAACGCCTCAGTTTTGACCTATTTGGGTTTGTTGTACTAACTTGTGGTTCGACAAATGGCAGTACTACTGGTGATATCTCTACATTACTATTAGCGCTACGCATTAAAACCATCCCACGAGGCATAAACATCATCCTGCGGGACCTCAAAACCAGCTCCCTTTCCATGGGTAGCCAAACCGCCCAGCGAGGCATCAATACCATCTCGCAGTGCATCAAAACCATCCCCCGAGGCATCAACCTCATCTCGCGGGACATTACGCAATGCATCAAAACCATCCCGCGAGGCATCAACCTCATCTCGCGGGACATCAAAACCAGCTCCCTTTCCCTGAGTAGCTATACAGGCCTTTGACCTTTTTCCTATTTAAAGTCCTATTTAAATTTTCCGATTCCTAATTAAAGTTTTTAATGTGGCGTCCTCTCTTTGAAGTTTTCCTATATGTTCATGGTCTATAACCTAAGTAATCTCTCTCGATTTCTAACTTTATATCTGCCTTAGCTGCCTCAATTAATTCGTTAAAAATTTCCTCGAACTCTCCCAAAATCGTGCGACGAGACAGTTTTATTACCTTGTCCTCGTCATTAAAGATAACCACCAAATGTAATGATATTTGTATGGAGGTCAATTGTGAAATTCAGAGCATGCAAAATGTCCCTCCCGACAATTACCTCATAATTCACATTAGGAAAAATAAAAAAAAATCCCAATCTAAACGCTTTTGTCGGTTCTTGTCAGAAACGCAAAGCGGAAGCAAGACTTTCCCAGTAATTGGCAGTGACTCGGACCCTAGAGGTTTAATACGAGCTAACGTTGGCATACAATTCTGTCGAAATTTAGGGGAGATTCGGTTAAACTATCTTTCACTAATTATTGACCTATGACAACCTGAACCAAAAAATGCCGAACACTCTATATCACCGAGCTTGATCTTGTGGAGCATTGGGAACTGAATGTTATTATTTAGCTTGACCAGAAACCTAAGATAGCATAGAACTTCTTCTTGGCGTCCCCCTCCCCAGACTGTGATTGGATAGTTTGCTATTGCTAGTTAAAAGATCACTGGAATCTAACATTATTTGCTCTATTGGCTTAAACTGAACATTCAACTTAGTAGTAGAAGTCTTTTGGGGTATAGTTTTACTACCAACCATTTCCACCAGTTTTGGTCGGTCTACTCGTTTCCCGGAGTAGCACTTCTACGAGTAATCGGTATTTCGCATTGGGCTCGAATATGTCCATATTCCTTACAAAAATAACACTGTACATTTTTATAACGAGTATCCCTCTTTTCATACTGCCTACCCTCGTAGCTTACCCGACCACGAATACTTCCACGCCCACAACCTTGAAAACCTTCATCATTGAGTCCAAATTTCACCTTCGTCAGAGCAGAAAGATATTCATTGGAAGAAGATGTCTCTCCTTCTCCCACTATCTGTTCCATCTGTTCATAGTGTTTTGCAACCTTGTGCGCATCACCTAAACAAAAAATTTCTGCACAATGCTCTAACAATTACCGATTGTAGGATGGTCTGATCCCCTCCTTGAATGAATTAAGAGCAAGTCTTCCAAGGACTATTACGTCATCACTGGCTTCTAAGGACATCCTACATGACCTTTCTAATTTTTACATCCTTCTATAGAACATATACATGACCTTTAATATACCGTTTCATCCTTAAATTGAACCGCGCCTACAACTCTGCAACAATTTTTCCAACTGTTTTGCCTAGGGCATGTGCTACAAGTAATCCACGTTTTAAACTTTACAAATTTATTATCGAGGGATTCAGATCCTCAAAAAAGGGGCGAAACAACCCATGGGCCAAAAGTGACGCGGTCTGTAAAGCTCTTGAATCAGACATATTTATCAACAACTGAAAGTTTTGTAACTGCGAAACAAACTCAATTATTTTCCACTTTCTGGCTTTGTGAGTTGCGTTATTACTGAAAGAGGGTCAATCCTATTACTTGGGACTGGAGAAGCCTCAAAAATTAATTCCAAATATAGAATAAGCTTTCTTACATCAGCTCTAGTTTTGTGTACAATTTACAAAGTATTTTCTCTACCAAATTCATGGCTTAAAAAAATAATAATAAAATAAAATGAAACTGGAACTTTCATTTCAGTTCAACTATTTACAATATACGATGAAGCTATGATTGCATTAATACAAAGCTTCCGATTATTAGTGAATCCCACAGAATAAAATTGTTTAAAGACGAAATAAAATTTGATTATACATTGGAAACAACCAAAAATTGTATTATAATCACATATTTCTTTGTGAGTTCTGTGAAATTTTTCACAACACTGCACTCATTAATACGATAAATTGCAAGAAATAGAAGAGAAAGAAAAAAAGAGAGAGAGAGAGAGAGAGAGAGAGAGAGAGAGAGAGAGAGAGAGAGAGAGAGAGAAAGAAAGAGAGAGAGAAAGAGAGAGAGAAACACCCTCCAATTTTTACCATAACGATATATTCCCAAAATTCCTCTAGACTTTCAAGCGTTTTTTTTCTTCTGTTTCTCATTTTCCCCGTGGTCTCTGGATATTTTTCGAGAGGATTTTCACCCCCCATGAGGGAAGGCACACCCGTAAACAAGATTCGTTAATAAACTTACGGATTTTCCTCAAGTACTTCCGGACTACAGTACTCATATGTTCCACAGAAGTCATTGAACAATTTCCCTTCCATTTTTGCAGCCGAGCCAAAATCGATTAATTTCACGTGGAAATTCTCATCTATTATTATGTTTTCATCTTTTATGTCACTATGAATTATGGAGTGCTTGTGGATATATTCAACAGCGGAAACAATCTAGAAATACAAAGGGCAATTTCATCAAGTGAGCAGTACAGAATAAATCAACAATAATTTGTTATGCATACTAGTAATCCAATAAAATCCAAAAGAAAGAGAATTAAAACAGAATTCGCGTATGGGACTCAACACTGAAAAAGAAGTTGACGAAGAAATTAATAATAAAAAAAAATGACAGAAAGACTAGCATAACTAGAGAACAAACTCGCCACAGTGGTAAACCACCCGAGGCCGGTAAACACGTGAACATTATACCGTTTAAAGCTATTGCTTTGGCCAAAATCCAAAATTTGAAGTCAACTTTATGGTCTCAATAGCAACAGAGCTTGTCGAAGGACAAACATAAAAAGAAGAAGAAAAACCGTTGCATATACTCTTGTGAGGATGGGGGATAGACCCAAAATCTAGCAGGCTTAGCTGCTAGTAATCAATAAACGGATGAAAGTAACTAAAACCGTAAATCACTACCTCCTTAATCACCCATCTCGACTCCCTCCCCCCCCCCCACAAAAAAAACAACAAAACAACTCAAAGCTTCAAGTCGAAAGTTTCATCCGTGAGACAAAACAGGGTACTCACCAAAACAACCGCACAGTTTTCAGTAAGTTAATTTGAGGGTTCCAGCATTGCCCTTATCCCCTTATATCCTCGTGGATTATTTAGAAGAATTACTCTAGGGATATGATCTTTGTCTATATGAAGCACATGCCCAAGTCACGTAAGGCAAACTATACGATTTCCGTACTAGTTAATAACGATTAGGGTTTGTATCTCATCACCAAGCTTTATGCCTAAAATTATCCTTACACAACACTTCTGGAAGATGTCTAAACTCATCCTTAATTCTTTTGGTGACCACACTTCAGCACCATACTCAGCATGGAATACCTTATATACAAAAAAAAAACACAAAACTTGCTGGATTTTTCGTTGAGATGAAAAAGTAGAAAACCGAGTTACATATGACAGCTGAATCCTTCCTTTTTTTTTTCCTTTTTTTTTTTTTTAGGGGCAATGTATCTCCTAGGATTAAAGGACTTCAGGCTTTTGACAATATTTAAGTCCTAAACATACAGTTTAGCAATATACAGTTTATAAGGTGGGAGCAGTTCCTTATGTGACCAATCAATCACTAATTCTTTTCAATGTTACAGTACCTTTCTTCTTCTACTTCTAAACATTTGACCCAAGAACGAATTTCTTAGGGCAGTAAAAGGGCATGCCTTTCCAAAAACTAACCTTACAAGTTTGTGCCCAAAAAAAGAGTCATGCATACTCCTGCCATTTACCCGTGTAATCTAAGCCATTTAAACGTTTGCCTCTCAATAGCTTTAACTATCAATCTTGGCCAGTCTCTGCTTATAAGTAGCCATTTCTTGATGCAACCATATGCAACCTATTGCAAAATACTTAGTAACTTTATATTAAAATTAACTGAATCTTTTTTTTTATTTTTTTTTTATTTTATTTTTTTAGGGACGATGTATCTCCTAGGATTAAAGGACTTCAGACTTTTGACATTATTTAAGTCCTAAAAGAGAGCAATATATAGTTTATAAGGTGGGAGCAGTTCCTTTTGTCACCAATCAATCAATAATTCTTTTCAATGTCACAGTACCTATCTTCTTCTCCTTCTAAACATTTGACCCAAGAACGAATTTCTTAGGGCATTGCGAGCAGGGCTTCCACTATCCCCAAATTTTCGAGGATTTCCTCGAAAATCTATGCGTTTCCCTGAATCCCTAAAATTTCCCCTAGAATCAACCAATCATGGTGTCACCTCCAGTGACTATTCCAAGCAAATATTACTTTTCATACCATAATTTTTCACTGCTCTCTTGTTCGTTAATTTTCGTCTCCTGTATTACTTTGCATAAAAACCAGACCGATACAATTTAAGTATAGACATTTCTTCATATGTTCACAAAAGTAACATTTTTCTGAATTTAGATTAAACCATTTCGAATGCAGCATTCCGAATGATATAAGAATCTTACATTTACATCATTCGTGGTCAAGACAATCCTAAGAAAATTAGTCAAGAATTATACTTGAAGTTGTTTAACGGAATGTTGAGTTGGATTTTGGGTTTTGAAATTGAACTTCTAAAGGAGAATCATAGGCAGCGCAATCGCTCTGCCTAAGAAAAGAACGACTTTGGCAAAATGTATTATTATTTTATTTTTTTTCCCATACCAGGGCACTTCGTATCGAAGGCGTTGTCGTATAAACTTCAAAAAGGGCTCCTTCGACTGGAAACTGGAGTCGCTAGTACCCTTTTTAATAGTCGAAAGTGATTGGAGGGCAACTAGCCCCCCCACGCCCGTCCTCCTCCTAAACACATCCAATCAAAATTTTGAGAGCCATTTTGTTCAGCGTAGTCGATTTCCAGATAGATAATATGTTTTTGAGAAGGACACTCCCCCAAAACCCTCCGGGCAAGGTTTTTAAGGTATGCCCTGGGGGCATATGAGGTTTTTATAGAATGATTTTTCGTAGGAACTTCAAAAAAGCTTATTTGATTGGAAATTCAAAGGGCTATTACCCTTTTTAATAGTCAAGAGTGATTGGACGGCAACTACCCACCCCCCTTTGCCCATCATTTCCCCAAACAGATCCAATCAAAATTTTGAGATAGCAGTTTGTTCAGCATAGTTGATTTCCAGATATAAAGTGTGTTTTTTGAGGAGGACACTCCCCCACAACCCTTGGGGCAAGCGTTTTAAGTTATGCCCTGGGGGCATATAAGTTTTTTTTTATAGAAGGCGTTGTCGTAGAAACTTCAAAAAAGGCTCATTATATTGAAAATTCAAAGGGCTAGTGCCCTTTTTAATAGTCAAAAGTGATTGGAGAGCCACTAGCCCCCCCCACGCCCATCTTTCCCCCAAGCACATCCAATAAAAATTTTGAGATTGCCATTTTGTTCAGCGTAGTTGATTTCCAGATGGAAAATATTTTTTTGAGGAGGACACTCCCCCATAACCCTCGAGGCAAGGGTTTTAAGTTATGCCCTGAGGGCATATAAGAACAATGTTGGCACAATGTATCATTTATTATTTTTTTCCTTTAGAGCAAAGCACTTCGTATCAAAACAGTTGTCGTAGAAACTTCAAAAAGGGCTCATTCGATTGGAAATTGGAGTGGCTAGTGCCCTTTTTAATAGTCGAAAGTGATTGTACGGCACCTAGCCCCCCCCCACGCCCCTCATTCCCCCAAACACATCCAATCAAAATTTTGAGAGCCATTTTTTTCAGCGTAGTCGATTTCCAGATAGAAAATATGTTTTTGAGAAAGATAGTCTCCCACAACCCTCCGGGCAAGGGTTTTAAGTTATGCCCTGCGGACATATGAGGTTTTTATAGAAGGAGTTTTCGTAGGAACTTCAAAAAGGCTTATTCGATGGGAAATTCAAAGGGCTAGTACCCTTTTTAATAGTCGAAAGTGATTTGAGGGCAACTACCCCCCCCCCCCACCTTGCCCATCCTTTCCCCAAACACATCCAATCAAAATTTTGAGATAGCAGTTTGTTCAGCATAGTTGATTTCCAGATAGAAAATCTGTTTTTGAGGAGGACACTCCCCCACAACCCTTGGGGCAAGGGTTTTAAGTTATGCCCTGGGGGTATATAAGGTTTTTATAGAAGGCGTTGTCGTAGAAACTTCAAAAAAGGCTCATTATATTGGAAATTCAAACGGCTAGTGCCCTTTTTAATAGTCGAAAGTGATTGAAGGGCAACTAGCCCCCCCCCCACACCAATCATTCCCCCAAGCACATCCAATCAATAATTTTGAGATTGCCATTTTGTTCAGCGTAGTTTTTTGAGGAGGACACTCCCCCATAACCCTTGAGGCAAGGGTTTTAAGTTATGACATGAGGGCATATAAGAGTGATGTTGGCACAATGTATGATTTATTTTTTTCCTTTAGAGCAAAGTACTTCGTATCGAAAGTTGCCGTAGAAAATTCGAAAAGGGCTCATTCAATTGGAAATTGCAGTGGCTTGTGTCCTTTCTGATAGTCGAAAGTGATTGGCAGGCAACTAAAACCCCTTCCACGCCCACCATTTCCCAAAACACATCTAATCGAAATTTTTAGATAGCCATTTTGTTCAGTGTAGTTGATTTCCAGATAGAAATTATGTTTTTAAGGAGGACGCTCCTCCACATCCTTCGGGGCAAGGGTTGTAAGTTATGCCCTGGGGGTATATAAGGTTTTTATAGAAGGCGTTGTCGTAAAAACTTCAAAAAAGGCTCATTCGATTGGAAATTCAAAGGGCTAGTGCTATTTTTAATAGTCGAAAGTGATTTGAGGGCAAGTAGCCCCCCACTCCCATCATTCCCCCAAATACATCCAATAAAAATTTTGAGATAGCCATTTTGTTAGGCGTAGTTGATTTCCAGATATATATTATTTTTTGAGGAGGACACTCCCCCACAGCGTCGAAAGTGATCCTTTTTAATAGTCGAAAGTGATTGGAGGGCAACTAACACCCCTCTCACGCACACCTGTTCCCCAAATACATCCAATCAAAACTTTGAGATAGCCATTTTATTCAACGTAGTTTTAAGTTTTGTAAATTAGGTCTTTGAGGATGACAAACCCCTCACAGCCCTCAGGACCAGGGTTGTAAGTTATGCCCTGGGGGCATATAAAGTTTTTAGAGAACACGTTGTCGTAGAAACTTCAAAAAGGGCTCATCCGATTAGAAATTGAAATGGCTAGCGCCCTTTTTAATAGTCAAGAGTAATTGGAAGGCAACTAACACCCCCTCCACGTCCACCATTTCCCCAAACACATCCCAAAAAAATTTTGAAATGGCCATTTTGTTCCAAGCAGCTTAAGTTCAGGAAATTATACCTTTGAGCAGAACACTCCCCCCACAGTCTTCAGGGCAAGGGTTATAAGTTATGCGCTGGGGCCATATAAGGTTTTTATTGAAATCTTTGTCGTAAAAACTTCAAAAAAGGGCTCATTCGATTGGAAATTCAAAGGTCTACTGACCTTTTTAATAGTCGAAAGTGATTTGAGGGCAACTAGCCCCCTATCTCCCCCTCCTTTTTCCCAAACACATCAAATCAGATATTTTAGATAGCCATTTTGTTCAGTGTTGTGGATTTCCAGATAGAAATTATGTTTTTGAGGAGGATACTTCCCCACAGTGCTCAGGGCAAGGGTTGTAAGTTATGCCCTGGGGACATATAGTTTTTATAGAACGCGTCGTCGTAGAAACTTCAAAAAGGGCTCATTCAATTGGAAATTGAAATGGCTAGTGCCCTTTTTAATAGTCGAAAGTGATTGGAAGGCAACTAACACCCCTTCCACGCCCACCATTTCGCCAAACATATCCAATCCGAATTTTTAGATAGCCATTTTGTTCTAAGCAGTTTAAAGTTCGGGAAATTATACCTTTGAGCAGGAAACACCCCCCACAGTCTTCAGGGCAAGGGTTATAAGTCATACCCTGAGGGCATATGAGGTTTTCGTTGAAATCTTGGTCATAGAAACCTGAAAAAGGGCTCATTCGATTGGAAATTCAAAGGGCTAGTTTCCTTTTTAATAGTCGAAATTGATTTGAGGGCAACTTATCCCCCTCTCACGCCCACCTTTTCCCCAAAAACATCCAATCAAAATTTTTAGATAGCCATTTTATTCAACGTAGTTGAAAGTTATGGAAATTATGTCTTTAAGGATGACAACCCATTCCTCCCACAACCCTCAGGGCAAGGGTTGTAAGTTATGCCCTGGGAGCATGTAAGGTTAAGCGATGTTGTAAAACCATTAAAAAGGGCTTATTCAATTGATAATTGAAAGAGCTAGTGCCCTTTTAATAGTCAAAAGTGATTGTAGGGCAACTAACCCCCCTCTCACACCCACCATTTCCCTAAACACATCCAATCAAATTTTGAGATATCCATTTTGTTCAAAATTTTGTTCATTTTGTTCAAAATTCTGGAAATTAGGTCTTTTAGGATGATAACCCCATCGAGCCCTCAGTTAAAGGGCTGTAAATTATTCCCTGGGGTCATATAAGGTTTATATAAAAAGTTGTTGCAGAAATTTCAAAAGGAGTTCATTTGATTGGAAATGGAAATTACCCTTTTTAATAGTCGAAAATGAGTGGAGAGTAATTAACCCCCCTTTCACACCCACCATTTCCCCAAACACATTCAATCAAAGTTTAGAGATAGCCATTTTGTTCATCGTAGTTGAAAGTTCTGGAAATTATTTATTTAAGGATAACAAACCCCCCAGAGTCCCCAGGGCAAAGGTTTTAAGTTATGCCCTGGGGGCATATAAGGCTTTTAATGATAGAGTTGTCGTAAAAACTTCAAAAGGGGCTCATTCAACTGGAAATTGAGTGCTAGTGCCTTTTTAATAGTTGAAAGTGATTGGAAGGTAACTAACCACCCTCTCACGCCCACCGTTCCCCCAAACACATCCAATCAAAATTTTCATACAGCCATTTTGTTCAACGTAGTAGAAAGTTCTGGAAATTAGGTCTTTAAGGATCGTTCCCCCCAGCCCTCAGGACGAGGGTTGTAAGTTATCCCCTGGGGGTATATAAGGTTTTTATTGAAAGCGTTGTCGTAGAAACTTCAAATGGGCTAGTACCTTTTTTAATAGTTGAAAGTGATTGGAGAAAGACTAACGCCCCTCTCACACCCACCATTTTCCAAGACACATCCAATCAAAATTTTCAGATAGCCATTTTGTTTAACGTCGTTGAAAGTTCTGGAAATTCAGTCTTAGAGGATGACAACCACCCTCACAGTCCTTAGGGAAAGGGTTGTGATTAATGCCCTAGGGGCATATAAGGTGTTTATAGGAAGTGTTGTCGTAGAAACTCAAAAAGGGCTCATTCGATTTGAAATCAAAAGGCTTAGTACCCTTTTTAATAGTCGAAAGTGATTGGAAGGCTTGAGACGTTTATAGTAAAGATCGATGTGGATATAATGTATTATTTTTTTGTTGTTGTTGTTGTTTAGACCAGGGCACTTTGTATCGAAGGAATTGTCGTAGGAACTTCGAAAAGGGCTCATTCGATTGAAAATAGAAAGGGCTGAAGCCCATTTTAATAGTCAAAAGTGATTGGAGGGAAACTAAACCCCCTCCCACGCCCACACTCCTATTTGACTTTATGTTTAAAAACTAAATGTTGCCATAAGATTAAATCAAAATTCACTGTGTTAATGCTAATTCCCAATAAGGCATCTCAGCAGTATCCCAAGAACGACTGAGGGTATTATGTTAAAACCTTCGGGACTACTTCTGCTCTTAAAATATAACCAAGTCAAAATAGCGTAAGTGTATCCAAGCAATCAAAGAAAGTAAACAGATTTTTTTGCGAATTGTATCAAGCTCTCTATTTTAGGTCAAGTAGAGGAGGTATGAAACTAAAGTAAACAATCCTATTTGTGTCCAGATTTTAAAAAGGGTGTATGTTGTTAAAAATTGCTGAAAATTTTTCTCCAGCATACAAAAAGCAGGCCAAACTATAAATTAAAAAAAAAAGATATAAAGTATTATTTTCTTTTTCTCTGAAAGGACTGTCAATATAAAAGGAATAGAAATTAATCAAAAAACTTTTTCCACAAAATAAGTTTTTCAAAAAAAAGTAAAGAACTCCATTAAACAAAAAACGAGCAAAAATAAAATCAAATAATCTACCAAGCGTGAAACTACCACAAATCAGCATCGATAAATAAATGAAACCCTTAACGAACAGAAATTACAATAGCAAACCGAGTCAAACTCAAAACGAGCAGAAATTAACATAAGTTGGGCTCAAAACCCCTATGCTTTTCCAAGGCCAGAACATAATTTGCACTTTACTGAAAAATATAAATGTTTTTACTTTTATAACTTTAATAAATCAAATGATATTAACATTTTGAGAACTAGATATCAGTATATGTATATTAAACTGACAATGCACATTTATTTGTATTTTTTTTTTAGTAAAGTGCAAATTATATTCTCGCCTTGGGAAGGCATAGGGGTTTTTTTCAGACTAGCAGGGTTTTTTTCAGTTTGTCTGAACTTATTTTATATCTTTAAAAGTTCTCCTACCATGATTAACAAAAAGAGCAACATATCTCCCATTTGCTTATTTTATTACTTTTATGATCCAGGCGTCATCTTCTACGATTTTTTCCATCGTGAATCTGGGAAGCTTACGGTTAAACAAATTCCCAAAAAAAACTCTGGATTTCAGATGCCAGGCGAGGTGGAAAAACGCCTGGTTCTGCTGCATGAACAAGAGAAGAAGAGAACTTCAGGCATCATCATATTAAACAGGGGATCGTAAAAAGTTATAAAAGAACTCTTTCCTCCGCAATTTCTTAGACATAGGGCCATTTTCTAAGTAAAAATGAAAACCAAACAACCCTTTGAATGTCATTTGGACCCTCAGGTGCCTCAACAGAAAACTATGACATCGCATGAATATTTATTCAGAAGCCCTTTCAATTTCCCAATTGAATGAGCCTTTTTAGAAGTTTCTGCGACAACATTTTCTATTAAAACCATAAATGCCCCCAGGGCATAACTTACAACCTTAGCCCCGAGGGCTCTGGGGAGAGTGCCATCCTCAAAGACTTAATTACCAGAACTTTCATCTACGTTGACCAAAATGACTATCTCAAAATTTTGATTGGATGTGTTTGGGGAAATGGTGAGCTTGAGAGGGGGGTTTAGTTGCCCTCCAACCACTTTCAACTATTGAAAAGGCCAATAGCCCTTTCAATTTCCAATCGAATGAGCCCTTTTAGAAGTCTCTACGAACAATTTCTATAAAAACCTTATATGCCCCCAGGGCATAACTTGTAACCATTACTCTGAGGGGTTTAGGGGGTTTGTCATCCTCAAAATCATAATTTCCAGAACTTTCAACTACGTTGAACAAAATAGCTATCTCAAAATTTTAATTGAATGTGTTTGGGGAAATGGTGGGTGTGAGAGGGGGTTAGTTTCTCTCCATTCCCTATCCACTACTAAAAAGGGCACTAGCCCTTTAAATTTCAAATCAAACGAGCCCTTTTTAAATTTTCTACGGCAACATATTCTATAAATACCTTATATGCCCCCAGGAGACAACTTAAAACCCTTGCCCTGAGGACTGCGAGGGGGTTTTCATACTCAAAGACACAATTTCCAGAACTTTTAGTTACGTTGAACAAAATGAATATCTCAAAATTTTGATCTGATGTGTTTGGGAAAATGATGGGCTTGAGAGGGGGCTTAGTTGGCCTCTAATTACTTTCAACTATTAAAAATGGCTCTAGCCCTTTCAATTTTCAATCGAATGAGCCCTTTTTGAAGTTTACCGACAATGCTTTCTATAAAAACCTCATAAGCACCCAGGGCAAAGCTTAAAACCCTTGCCCTGAGGGCTTTGGGGGGTTTTCATCCTCAAAGGCATAATTTCCGGAACTTTCAAGCAAGGGGATAGTTGCCCTCCAATCACTTTTCACTATTAAAAAGGGCACTAGCCCTTTGGATTTTCAATTGAATCCGTCCTTTTTCAAGTTTCCAAGACAAAACTTTCAATAAAAACCTTATACCCCTACTAGCCCTTTTGAAGTTTCTACGACAACGCTTTCTATGAAAACCTTATATGCCCCCAGGCCATAACTATTAAACCTTGCCCTGACGGCTGTGGGGGGGGGGTTCATCCTCAAAGACCTAATTTTCAGAACTTTCAACTACGTTGAACAAAGTGAATATCTCAAAATTTTGATTGGATGTGTTTGGGGAAAAGGTAGGCGTGACAAGGGCGTTATTTGCCCTCCAATCACTTTCGATTATTAAAAAGGGCATTAGCCCTTCGTATTTCCAATCGACTTAGCCTTTTTTGAAGTTTCTACGACAACACTTTCTATAAAAATCTTATATACCCCCAGGGTATAACTTATAACCAGTACCCTGAGGGCTGTGGAGGAGTGTCTTGCTCTAAAACATAAGTTCTATTTGGAAATCAACTACGCTGAACAGAATGAATATCTCAAAATTTTATTTGGATAAGTTGCGGGAAATGGTGGGCATGGAAAGGGTGTTAGTTGCCTTCCAATCACTTTCGACTATTGAAAAGGGCACTGCCCATTCTAATTTCCAATCGAATGACCCCTTTTCGAAGTTTCTATGACAACTCCTTCAAAACGAAGTGCTAGATCTAGAACAAATGAGTAATACATTGTACCGACATCGTCCTTTACTTAGGCAGCGCGAAGGCAGTGCGATTGCGCTGCCTATGATACCAGACAAATACATTAAAGAGATTAAGGCTATGTACGAGAATAACACTGCTGCGGTTAAGGTAGGAAATGAGGTTAGCTTCTGGTTTTGTATTAAATCAGGATTTAAGCAGAGTTGTGTTCTATCCCCCTTTATATGGATTATTTTGATGGACTTTGCCTTAAGGAGCACAGAAAAGGCAATGGGAGACCACGGAATCAAATGGGGATGGAAAACTCTCCCGGAATTAGATTATGCTGATGATTTAAGCATCTTAGATGAAAGTTTGAGCAAAATAAATGAACTTTAAAAGTCTTTGTAAGTTCAGAGTACTAGAATAGGTTTGAAAATCATTTTTGCAGCGGCAGCTGCAACCTAGTAAAGAGCGAACAACAGCCCATAGTAACCAAAAGTTAAAAAACACGTTTTGAATAGAACTCTCTTGTGAAAAAAAATTGTCATCTGACACTCAATCAGGAATGGTAACTATTGTTTCGGTTTATCTTAAAAGTAAAAGTTGATTGCAAAAAAAAATTATGGTGATTTCAAATAAGAGCCCGAAACACCTCAAAAATGGCGTCAGATCAAACTGAAAAGTGTACCATTGAAATCAGCATGGTGGGAAACCTTTTACAGGGAAATTACAGTCCCCTTCCTTTAACAACAAAGAAAATTGCTTTTTCGCGTCGGTAGCAATGATCTGTTTCCCCTTTTTTTTCTTTTTTTTCCACCAGGGCTAGCGGATGACCAGAACATCATAGCGGGATGTGTAATAGGTCATTCGAAAGATAATTAAATTTGTAAGTGCCCTTTTTATGCGACCAAAAAGAATGGAGGGCAACTAGCCCTCCATCCCTTCAGGCCCCCTCCTCCAAGAGTCATCCAATGAAAATTTTGAGATACCCTTTTTGTTCAATATAGTTCAAAGGTCCAATATCTAGGGTTTTAGTGATGACATGACCCACTATAGTCCCTGGGGAAAGGGCTATACGCTGTATTGGTATTGGACGTATTGATATCACGCGTATCGGTATGGGCGTAATGTTATTGGGTGTTTTGGTATCGCCTGTATCTTAAAGCAATTTTTAGTAGCTCATATATACGTCCTTCCTTCCTATAAATTTCACCATCAGCAAGTTCCAAATCATGGTTGCAGCGGCAGCTGCAGCCTAGTAAAGACCGAACAACAGCTCATAGTAACCGAAAGTTAAAAAACGCGTTTTGAAAAAAACTGTTATGTGAAAAAAAATTGCCATCTGACACTGCATCAGGAATGATGACTATTTTTCGGTTAATCTTAAAAGTAAAAGTTTATTGCGAAAAGAAATTTAAGGTAATTTCGAAAAAGAGCCCGAAACCCCTTGAAATGACATCAGATCAAAATAAAAAGTGCACCATTGCAGTCAGCATGGTCCAAAACCTTTTGTAGGATAATTAGAGTCCCCCACATTGAACAACAAGGAAAATCACTTTTTTGAATGGAACCACTGATGTCTTTTTTTTTCACCAGGTCTAACAAATGACTAGAACATCAGAGATATTTAATGGCTCATTAGAATGGAAATTAAATTTTCTAGTGCCCTTTTTAAGTGACCAAAAATATTGGAGGGCAAGTAGCCACCCTCCCTCCCTATATCCCCCCTGTCCCAAAAGAAGCCATTTTGTTTAACATAGTTCAAAGGTCCAATATATATGGTTTTGATGATGATATGGCCCTCCATAGTCCCTGGGGAAGGGCTATATGTGGTATCAGGCGTATCGACGTCGCGTGTATCGGTAACAACAAGGAAAATCACTTTTTTTGGACGTATTATTATTGGGTGTATTGGTGTCGCCGGTATCTTAGACAGATTTTCAGTAGCTCATATAAAAGATATTGCTCATATTTACGTCCTTCCTATAAATTCCACCATAAGCAAGTTCCAAATGGCACTAAAAATGGCACTTTTGGTTTCAACGAATGACGTAATTTTTTTCAAAATCCTGCGGGGGGGGGGGGAGATCAAAGCTGGAGCCAAGTTTCCCAAATAAAGTAAAATGACAGAGAAAAACTGAAAAACGAGCCATATAGTAATGAAAAAGGTACAGATGTACAAAAAGAACTGACCTGTTTCAGTGAATGCTTGAATTATGTAGGCTTATCTTAGCTTTGAAAACATTTTTGGAGAAAATAAATATCATGGTTGCAGCGGCAGGTGAAACCTTGTAAAGAGCGAACCACAGCCCACAGTAACCAAAAGTTAAAAACCGCATTTAGAAAAAAGCTATCTAGTGAGAAAAAAATTGCCATCTGACACTGTTTGAGGAATCATCACTATTATTTCGGTTTGTCTTAAAAGTACAACTTTATCGCGAAAAGAAATTTATGGTGATTTTGAAAAAAAAAACCAAAACCGTCGAAAATGGCCTCAGGTCAAAATGAAAAGTGTACCATTGGAATAAGCATGGTCGAAAAGCTTTGACATGGAAATTACAGTCCCCCTCCTTGAACAACAAATAAAATCACTTTTTGCATCGGTAGCACTGATCTGTCTCCCGTTTTTTATTCTTTCTTTTTTTTTTCTAGCAGGGATAGGGTGTGGCCAGAGCATCATAAAGATATATGTAAAAGCTCATTTGAAAGGGAATTACATTTGTATGTGTCTTTATTAAGTGACCAAAGACATTGATGGGCAAATAGCCCCCCCCCTCCCTGCAGGACCCCTTCCCCCAAAGCCATCCAATCAAAATTTTGAGATGGCCATTTTGTTCAAAATAGTTCAAAGGTCCAATATATATTATTTTAGGGATTCTTAATTGCTACTAAATTTAATTTTTTTTAAAACAAAGGGAATCTATTTCGATATTAAAACAAAGAATTACATATCAATATCTTGTTAAAAAAATTGTACGATTACTTTCCAGATGATCCACTATTTTTGATAATATGATGCACTCATTTGTAAAAGCAAACCCAGGAAGGTTTTTAAAAAAGTTTGGAAAAATAGGAAGATAAGTCTGCAAACCAAGATTAGAATATTGGAAGGTCTAGTGATGACAGTGATCAAATATGGCTCTGAAGCATGGGCACTCCAAAAAGTGGATGAAGATTTGCTAGATGTTTTCCAGAGAGATTGCCTCCGAGTTGTTCTGGGTACCCGGCTGACTGACCGTATTTAAGACAGTAGGCGGTAAATGTGGTTGAATCAGGCTTTCTAAGGCTATAATGAAAGACAGGTTGAGATGGCTAGGGCACGTTGTGCGGATGACAGATTGCCGAAGATTGTCCTTTTCGACCAAACGTGTAGGGCCAAACGGAAAGCAGGTCGTCCTTGTCTGGGGTGGGAGGACGTCATAAAGAAAGATTTAAAGGAAATGGGAACTTCCCGGGAGGGGGTAAAAGGGGAGGGTTTGAATAGATTGGGATGGAGGAAGAGCGTGCGTAACTGTGTTGGCCTTAGGCGACTTGGTGCTGCGGTGAGTTTTTAGTAATAGTAGTAGCAATAGTAGTATGCTGTTAAGTCTTTAAATACGAAACCACAGTCGCAATTTCAAGAGCTTGTCTTCCTGCCCCTTCAGCTTTTGTATGCTCAAGGAATGAATGCTAATATAATTTTTTTCCACTGTTTTTTTAAACTTATTTAATTACGAATACGATTTCAGAATTGAAAAACTAGCCAACTTCGGGTTAACGGCAAAATTTTGCACCATCTGGCCTCTCTTTTCGTCTTTATCTACGATTGGAAAAGACATAGTATAATAAATAACACAATAGTTAAATTCTGGGGTCAATAAAAGAAACCAAATGAAATTTCAACATAATCTTAGCGTTCACCTAGCGGTGAGACCTATACTAGTTCTAAATAAAACTCGTCATAAGCAGGAAAAGTAAGAAAACATAGCGCACACAAAGTGACAATTTTTTGGAGGAAGTAAATCTTGTTACAAAAGGTTTGATATCAACTCTTGCACGGAAACCTCGATGAAAATTAGGGGATTCCATCAAGGAATAGTATAAGAGCTACGGTAGTCAAGATGGACAATGACATCCAACAGCAATACGGAGAATTGAGAAGCTAGAACAAGAAGCAAAAGAAACTAATGAAAAACGAAGAGGTGAAAATTAAAATCGAAGCACGAAAAGAACAAAAAGAGATAGAACGACAGAGAATAACCCTTTTGACACTAAAAATACACATACCTGTCTAAAGATATAACTTGCAAGCGGTTCATCTAAATGTGGATGGTTTTCAATAAAAGCAAATAAGTCCATACCATTTCCATGCTTTTCCATTACCATCTGGATAAACTTTTCATTTTCATACACGTCTAAAACTTGTACCTAAAAAATTTAGGAAGAGATTGACTAATTAATTTTCTTATTAATTTTCTAACGCTTTGACGTGAAGAAATTCATGAAGCAACAGGTAAACACAGGAGAGAAACAATTTCTCTTATAACAATTCAAACTAAAGAGGGGCAAACTTCCAAGTACGTTTAAGGTAGGAAACCCGATTCCCATACTTGCTACACAATTTTTAATATTAATGGTACCGCTTTATTAGTTGAGCCTATTTTTCAGCATAAACAAGTTTTTGTTTCTATGGATAATTTTTGGACACCCTGTAAATTGAAACTTATTTTAGATTAAAGGCAAAACGATCTTCTTATACAAAAAATCTACCATAGATATAACTTAATGTTAGATAGATTATTAATTTAATATATGAAAATATCGCACAGGCCGTAGCAAAAGAAAACTGACCAGCCAACTCAGAGGGAGGGGGCGGATAGAAAAGTAGAAAGAATGATTCAGAATACCAACACCAAACCAATTCAACCAATTTAAGCACGAGTTAGCACATTACGTCCAAAAATATTCGGTGTATTCCATAATTACCCTCAGGAGCATAACTCAGTTGTCCAATTGCTTCAAAGTATCGCTCTAAACATACCAATAAATAATTCTCATCACAAGTTTCAAATCTAAAGACGTCTGATTAATTTAAAGCTTTGCACTTAAGGCAGCTCATTTCAAGCTCAAGAACTTGTGCAGGTTCAGTTTTATTAGAAAATCAGAAGAAAAAGACCGGTTCAGTATGAATTAAAACAGTTTTTTTTTTAATATCACTTCCATTCAGTGGTAGGTTGTTACTTCCGCTGGAGTTTAAACAAAGAGTTTCTCATTAGCAAAGGGTACGAGAAACTGATAAGTGTGGAAATTCAAGCTATTCTTTGGCAAACAAACAACAAGCGGTATCTAGAGTTACCCAACAAAATGACAAATTAGCAATAATATCAATGAGATGGATTTTCCCCTTTTTTTAAATTCGACTGGCAATAATTGAGCTACTTTTTTCATAAGGACACAACAGGTAAATTTGGTCACATTTTTAAAAACTAAACAATGTTCTAAATTCTAGCCAAGCCATTTTCATTGTTGCATTTAGACCCCAGCGCTGCGCCGATAAGAGAAGGCCAGCAGCGACGGAGAAAAAAAAATTTGCGGCGGCGCCACACCGCTATTGAAACCGGCGGCACGCCACTGGCGCGATCATTGTTGGCCGTAAACATTTATCTTTTCATAAGTCTCTTTCAAAACCAAGCTTTAGTTTTTGGGCCTATTTACGAGTTAGAAACTTCGCGACTCGCTGACTAGACGCTGGTCTTCTTCGCTATTCACCAAGAGAAGTAGAAATCTGGTAGAAACCAAATGGCTGTGGCATTTCAGAATCCTTGCATAATAGTTGAAATATCTAACAACTATGTATTCCTAACACAATTAATTATCAAAATTAGCGGTATTTTTTCCATCGAGCAACCGTCACCATCGAGAAGAGATGTCAACATTTATATCACAGCTGGATTGGTAGGAAACTCTTTCCCCTTTGCTTGCATACCATGAAACGTCTAAAAGGGACTAGGAAGGTATATCCCCTTTCAATCCAGGTTGTCTTGAAAATGAAGATCTATGCTCATAAATACAGACCAACCAAATGTTTTTTTAGCCCAGAAAGCTGATGGCAAATTGCCAACCTCATCAGAGGTTCTAACTACAGCCCAATCCCTACCTGCATTGCCATCCTCTCACCCAATGTTTTCAGTAAGCCCTGTGATTTTGCAGCATTTGTGAAATAGGATAGTCACAAACTGAACAAGCACAACCACATCCCGGCCCGACAAAGAAAACAAGATATTTCAAGGAAGAAAAAAGGCAAAACAAAAGAAAATCTCTGATTCATTAGTGAAGGTCAAGATTGAAGCTGCCTTCACTACAAGGAAGGCAAAGAAGAGGCAAAAAAGAAAAAAATGAAGCAACATAAGCAAGCAAAACAAAGAAGCAGGCTGTGAAGAGATTTGGTAAGAAAACAGCACTAAGGGTAAAAAAGAACAAATAGGTGCAGACAGTGACTGTTGATGACAACTCGGACAGTACTCTAGGGTAAGATAATGAAAAGGAATGTGAACTTAGTTTTGATTTGAGTTGCAGTTCGTAACTTTGTAAAAGTTACCTATGAGGGCCATTAGGGAGAAGATCGAACCTACTGCAGAGATCAGTGTGACGACTATGAGTGGTGGGAGAGGTAATGTGTGAAAGCGGCTGGAACAGCCAGATCATATCTACTACAAGAAAAAGGATTTAGGGTAAAAACCCCCAGTACTTGGACAGTGTGTGATCTTGGACTTTTGTTTTGACTAAAATGTATCTTCCCTAAACAAAGACAGCAGCTTCTTAATCTTGGACCTGATGCAGATAGTTGGGATTGGCTGACTACAATCTTATAGCCAAGCCCATTTAAATGTAATTACTCTTTTTCATAGGACATGTTAGTGATTGAATCTGTCCATGATTCGGATAATTCATTTAAGATCCTTTGTCCAAGATTGAGCAGTAGCCTGTTTTCTAATATTAGACTCAATCTATAAATTTGCAATTACAATTAAGCCTCTACTATTAATTATTTGTGCATTTAAAGAGCTATATTGTATATGGGTGAAATATTCAAACTAATGAAATATTCAAACTAATGAAATACTTGTTAAGAAAATCTAGACAGAGTAAGTAGAGAAAAATTTATTTTCCAGGTGGTATAATAAATACAACTATTGAGATGGTGATTAAGGAGACCTGCAATTGTAGTTTATTTCCCATTCATTTCTGCCAATGTCTGAAATATGGCTCCCTCCTTTGATTAGACACCTCCTAGCCTGCTCCTAGTTGTTACACCTCCAGTGGTTTTATGACAAATAAGGAAACACATTAATTGTCCTCGATGTTAAATTCAGAATTTAGCAGTTGGGAACTTGAGAATTTTCAGAACCTACCGTTTCAAGTAACGCTGCTATGTGACGGAAACTAAACCTCAGTATTTACAAACACCTGCCAACCGCAAGGAGTCAAGAAATTTTGATTCTTTGCTTTATCAAGGTGTCTTGAATTAGAGAGGTCCTTAAATCTCAAGTTTCTACCTGGAATTTATTTTGGTCTCTGTTCGAAAGACAATTGTCTATTTAGTGGATGCGCTACAAGATATAGTGCTGAATAAAAACTCACCCTGGAAGCACAAGGAATTCTTGCCAACCATTTGTGTGCACACTTGTTTGTTTAATTTTGAAAACCACACTAGATTGCAAAGCAGGAAAATCGAAATTCTTAACCACAAGAGAAAAGAGTACCTCCAACTTTGCAGTTGACGCAATAAAGAATTAGCTAAAATTAATTCAGTCATCGGAATGCAGCCTCGGAAGGCGGTGGCTTGCCGGTGGCGTTACAAAACTTCTGTGGTGATCGAATGGGCCTCTTGTCAGCGGCGTTCGATGCATGCGCCGGCGCAGCACCAGGTTCTAGTTGCAACATTAGCTGCAAACTGGTAGAGAGCAAGCCATGGCCCATAATAACCAAAGTATTCAAAAACCGGTTTTCCAGCAAACTGTCTAGCAAAAGGCATTTCTTATGTAATGCTATTTTGAAAATAGTAATTTTCATTCAGATTTAATTGAAGAGTAATTTACAATTACGAGATGAAATTTTGGGAATTTCAGAAATGAGCCTGAAAAGCAACGATTGCCGTCCGTAATTTAGATTACGTCATCCTATTTGGTTATGTTTAGTTTTCTGATCGTCAGATTGACATTCTTGGTGTGTGTGAATGTTTCCTTACTGTGGATAGTTTTCTCTCGTTACATTCTTTTCCAGGTTATCCTTTGATTTCAAGAACTAGGATACAGGGGCGATGACTTGCTCTCATACTGAAACATCAACTAAGATACGGCGAGAGGGATGGTTTAACTTGTTGGATGGAGGGTAAGATTGAAACTTTTACGGTAGAGGTACATCTGGAAAAAAAAATGTTTTGCTTAGTGTACCGGCCTCCTAGTACTGTTCTTGATGAGTTCTTCGAGGGTGTTGTATATCTTATGGCACGAATAAGTAATATAGATTATATTAATGCGGGTGATTTTAATTTTCACCTATTACATCTTAATGGTGTGAATAGACCCCGGCACCACGCCGGCACATCGACCGAACGCCGCCAACGAAAGGTCCTGTTGACCGCCACCGAAGTATCGCAACGCTGCCAGCACCGCTGACAGAGGCAGCGGTCAGTTGACTTTGAATTAAATTTGCGGCAATTCTTTGTTGCATCAACCGCAAAGTCGGAGCTTTTCTTTTCTCGTGTGGTTAAGTATTTCGATTTTCCTGATTAGAAATCAAGCAGGGCTTATGCTATCCCTGAATTTTCGGGGATTGCCCCGAAAAATCACCCAATCACGGTGCCACCCCTAGTGATTTATCACTAGTGACTATCCCTGCCAAATATTACTTTGTATACCACAATTCTTCACTACCCTCTTGTTCGTTAATTTTCGTTTCTCGTGTTACTCTGCATATAAACCAGTTAGATATAATTGCAATATACACGGTTCTTCATATGTTGACAAAAATGTCGTCTTTATGAAACTAAATAAAAAACAAGTTTTTTTAACTGAAAGAAAGGAGCAATACTAAAACTTAAAACGAACTGCAATTATTCCGTATATGAAAGGGGCTGTCCCCTCCTCAAAACCTTGCTCTTTACGCTAAAGTTTTTTATTGTTTTAAAAAGTAGAGTGATGAAATAGAGTCAAACTTTAGCGTAAAGAGCCAGGAGTTGAGGAGGGGACAGCCACTTTCATATACGGAATTATTGCTGTTCGTTGTAAGTCTTAATGTCGCTCCTTACCTTCAGTAAAAAAAAAACAACTTATTTTTATTTAATTTCTGAACGTTTTTCAACTAACAGGTTTGATTTTGGTTCACCGTGCATGAAAAGTTAAAACACAATTTGCATCTTAATTTTGACAGATTTATTCCGGATATGATGGGTTGCCCCCTCCTCAATACCTTGCTCTTTGCGCTAAAGCTGTTAGCACTATTTAAAAAGTTTCCAATTCTAATTAAACAGCCCCTGTTTTTCAATAGCAGTAAACAGTCAAACTTTAGCGTAAAGAATAAAGTATTGAGGAGGGAGGTCCCTTCATATATGGCATAATTTCTGTTCGTTTTTCAAATAATGTCGGTAAATCTGGCTCACCTTCTATGAAATATACCCCTCCCCCTCGCATAAAACTCCTCCGTGGATATTTCATCCAACGTAAAGTACACCCCCCCGTCAAATTCCCTCCACACAGTTCCTTCCTCGCTGAGAATCTCCCCGCCCTCTCTGTAAAATTACTTGTGGGGGATTTACTCCGAAAAATTCTCCTTGGCATTTTTTTATTGGATTAAGACTTAAATCTCTAATAGGTTTCTCAACCACTCCAGAAATACCCCCTTCTGTGGAAATTATTTCCCATAAAACTAAACGTACGGAAAAAAGCCCCCGGATAATTCCCCCGGAGCATCTCCATATAAAGTATTTGGCAAAGAGAAAGTAAGAAAATTCAAAAGAATTTCGTATAATAATACTGTCAAAACCCCCAGTGTAACATTTCCCCAAAAATATTCACTCATCAGAAATTTTCCTCCCAAAGGAAGATTCTCTCCTTAGAAATACACCCAAAGCACAACCCCTCCCCCCCCCCAAAAAAAGGTTGTATATTTCCCAATAACAAATACTATATGCAAACAATGGGCAAAGTTCACAATTTGGAGCCCTTCCCCCGGGACTGTGGCGGGTCATTTTACACCTACAGACATAGCTATTAGATTTTTCGACTATGCTGAACAAAATGGTAATCTCAAAATAAGACCACTGGGTCGATACGATCACCCCTTGGAAGAAAAAAAATAAAAAAAAATAAACACGCATCCGTGATTATTTTCCTGGCAGATTTTTTTTTTTACAAAATTCCACATTTTTGCATATAGGAGCTTTAAATCTCTATAACAGGGTTATCTGATACAATGAATCTGATGGTGTGGTTTTAATTAAGATTCTATGAATTTTAGGGGGGGGGCATTGCCCTTTATCGAAAATAAGGCAAATAATCTCAGGCTCGTAACTTTTAATGGGTAACACTAAACTAGATGAAATTTATATATTTGAAATAAGCATACAAATCCCATTCTTTTGATGTATCTATTGGTATCAAAATTCATATCCATTTTTTTGAGTTTTGGTTACTTTTGAGCCGGGTCGCTCCTTACTGACAGTTCGTTACCACGAACTGTTTAATGAGATTAAACCATTTCGAATGCAGTTTCCCAATTGCTATAAAATTCTTACGTCATTCGTAGTCAAGAATTTAATTTTTAAGTTGAACGGAACGCATACACTATAGGGGTTCAGTTGGATTTTGAAATTGATAGCCAATAGATTATTGTGACAGCTGAATCGTAAGTTTGTAGAATTTTGTTTCTTTTACAATTTTTAGATACATTTTTTTTTATTTTAATACACAAACATTGAACGCCAGATAAATTAAAGAAAATACAATATTTTTTCAGCGATTTTACCCCCCCCCCCAAACAAAAAAAAACCTCTATTGAGACAAAAGTTAGCTATAGACTATGTACAAGGTTGGGGAATTGAAGATTGAAACGGAAGTGAACCCAAAAATAGGATTAATAAAAAAAATTGTATGTTATTGCCTATAGAGGGGAGAAGGGATAAGGGGCTATCATTTTTAGATGATAATACCTCAATTTTTTTTTTATTGAAAGCAGGGATGCCAAAAAGCTAATTAATTTTTTATTTGAAGCGGAGACAGAAAAAGTGATATCAAATTCCCTGGGAAACTATAAAGATATTTTCATAGACCCAACCCCCTCCCCCCATTGGGACTTTTTCATTGTCTTGGGTTTTTTTGAATTTCTCATAGGCTACTGGCCTGATTTGTCTTTTGTGTGTGCTCCCTTTTAATTAGACTCCTTAAATCTTATTGAATGCCATGGCGAATCGATTATCTATTATTTAAACTATTATGCAAGGGTTTTGAAAGGCCATAGCCATTTCGTTTCTACTAGATTTCTACTTCTCTTGATGAATAACGAAGAAGACCAGCGTCTAGCCAGCGACTTGCGAAGATTTCAACTCATGAATAGGCCCGAACCTTTTGTAAATTCAAACTGGGATTTGAGAAAGACTGATGAAAACAATTATGTTTGCGGTCAACATTGATCGCGCCGACGGCGCACCGCCAACATCTCGTCGGCGGTGGCACAAAAAAAATCATCGGTGGCACGCCACCGCTACTATTTTTTCCACTGCCACCACCGGTCTTTCCTAATCGGCGTGGCGTCAGGGTCTAGGTGTGAATCTTGATTTTTTTTTTTTTTTTTTTTTTTTATTTGATTGTTTCGTCCAACTGTTTTCCTACAGCTGAAATTCCAACTAGAATAACTGAACATTCGATAGCTTTAATTGATAATATTTTGCACCTCTACGTTTGATTTCCAAATGTTTTGTGACGTTGCGATTGTGCCAAGATCTGAACATCTCCCTATGATTTGTTCTGTTGTCTTTAAGTAACGAGAAATCTCGAAGTCGGGAAGAAATAAAACAAGAGAACTTCTGCCGGCTAATTTGAGACGATTTCAAGATACTATTAGCTTTATGACATAGGGTAAAGTTTTAGAAGAAAAGGAAGATCCTTCAGTCACTTTTGATAAGTTTTTAAACATCTTTTTGCCAGTTAATGATTTGCCAGCTTATACGTTAAAATTTGTATCTTCCTGGTGCAAGTCTTACAACATTTGCAGACGACACGGCAATAACTATCACAGATGCAAACCTTCACGATTTTATAGTTCGCACGAATGATCTCCCACTGTACCTCAATACATATACTAGTCTTAATCTTGTACGTTTTAATGTGATACAAAACTAATTATACGATTTTTAGCCGTACTGATGTGCTGATAAATTTTTCGAAAAATGTTTCATTTGGTAGTACTATTATTAAGTAAAATTTTTAAACGAAGTACTTGGGAATTGTTGATGATTAAAATATACCCAGCTTTATTATTAACATAATCAAGACCTTCTTAACAAATATAGAGCAAACTGTGAAGTATAAAGACCAATTTTCCACTTCTCTGCCAGTTTTTTATGGAATTCCACAAGGAACTGTGATCGGGGCGCTGGGCTTCCTCCTCATGATAAATGAAATTGCTGCTGAGCTGGAGGACAGATGGAAATACGTTGACGACTTGTCCTTAACGGAAATCGTATCTAAGGATTCGAAGAGCAATGCTGCTGGTAACATCGACCAAGTTGCCTCAGTGGTAGCGGTACTAAACACCGTCGTAAATGAAGAAAAATGTTTGGTCACAACATTTTCTTTTCTCCAGAATACTCAACCATCTTTCAAACCTCCTATTGCTTTTAAGCTAATAAACCACAAAATAACTTTACTTGGTGTGGTTACTTCTTCTGACCTCTCGTGGCGGATGAATACAAAGACAATTGTAAAAAAAAGCTAATGGCGCAATCCAAATGCTAAAAACACTGAAAAATTTCGAGTTCCTAAGGACACCCTGAAACTAATATTTAACACTTTCATCCGCTCCTTAGTTGATTATGCTTGTCCGGTTTGGCACTTTGCCCTTACCCAGGATGAAACTGATATCATAGAACGAGTTCAGAAGACATAACTGCAAATCATTAAGAATTTAAACTTGAATCCCTTTCTTCCCACTGAGGAAAATTATGCCAAATACTTGGCTCCTCCCTCCTTCAACATCCCATCTACCGATCATTCCTTCCCCCACCTTTTGTCCGTATAAGATCTCGTCCCCCCAGGGAAGTGGCTCAGAAGATTCCGAAACTAACCCCAGTCCACTGTAACACCATGCGCTACAGTAAAAGCTTTGTGCCAAGCTTTTTGAAATATTACAATGATCTAGTATTTTTATTCTTTAGTTTATTTTATCCAGACGAAGTTTTATCAGACAACTTTATTTTGCTAATTAAGACTAGGAGACATCATGTTTAGGCTTTGCCCACGAGAGATAAGTCTTGTTTTTAAATTAAATGAATTTGAAGTATGTGACCTAATTGGTAAATTGATTCACTGTGCACAGGTCTTTCGGCCTTCTAGTAATGGCTGTGTTTATTTCATTGTTGTATTATTTTTCTGAATTGTTGTAAATGATGGTATTAATCAATCAAAAATCAATCAAATTGAAATTAAAAGTACAACACTGAAATCTCAATTTCCGAAAACGCTTAATTGGAAATTTCCGTTCCCTACCTCGAACAACCAATCATAGTTTTGCATGGGTAGAGCTGAGATGGCACTGGCGTGTCTCCTGCTTTACGATTTCTTCCCTAGGGGTAATCGTATTGAAACACCGGACGTAAAAGTTTCAGATGATGGCTCATTTGAAAAGAAATAAAAATTTCTATTTCCCTTTTCAAGTAGTAAAATAGATCACGTCCCAGCAATTTACCGTTTAGCCATCTTATAATAATAAAAAAAAAAGAAATTTCTTGAAGGCAAAAGAATACGTCAACCAGCACAGCGAATTTTAGACTGGGTCAAAATAAACTTAAACATTAATTAAATTCCAATTTTCAAGAAATCAAAATTAAGCTTGTTTTAAACAATCTTTTTTATGATACTCGAAACGTTGCATTGGTTTTAGTACTAGTAGTTTCCTCTCAAAGTGGGTTTATTACTTTTTGTACATAAACAATAATTACTAAAGGACTGCATAAATAAATTAAATTGCCTAAAAGGAAGTAATTATAAATGAAGAGATCAAGATTTAAGCAGTGCAGAATAATATTTGTGTTGAAATAGGAGCTCCAAGCGTTCATGGTGCTTCGCTACAACATTGAGTTACAAATTGCTTAAATCCCGACAGTGCTCCGTTCTGTCTGGCGCTAAACAGAGGAATTGGGCGAGGTTCTGATATTAAAGCAGTCAAGTCATCTTTTCCGAGGTTGGTCTCAAGGTGTGTGGCATGTACCCGTCCTTTAAGGGTGATTTTTGCTAGTTTACTGGATGACATTCGTTGGATATGACCAGGCCAGAGAAGTTGCTGGCTTCTATTCCGTTGCATGGAAGTGCGTGAACAGCGAAGGAGTTTGCGGAGGCATTTTGTTTCAAACGGCTGAATGGCTCATTTTTGACTGACCAAGTTTCGCTTGCACAAAAAGCACTACAGATTATGAAAGACCTGAAAAGTTGGACCTTCAATGACTTTGAAGATGTTTTGCATTTCCGAGGTAGACAAAA
Source organism: Artemia sp. Qi Xiang Cuo (assembly GCF_049724085.1). NCBI lineage: Eukaryota > Metazoa > Arthropoda > Branchiopoda > Anostraca > Artemiidae > Artemia > Artemia sp. Qi Xiang Cuo. The sequence continues at coordinate 2,522,505 of NC_142794.1, read as the reverse complement.
GATTCCACATTTTCTTTTTGCTTCCCTTTTACAGTTAGTTGCACGGCTCATGATCCAAAATCTCCAGACACATAGAATCTTCGTTTGACTGTATTAGTGACCATTCAAAAGTTTTCGGTTGATGACACTAGCTCGATTGTGTCTACTTGGAGACGTTCAAGACTGTATTTTCAGGATGTTGTCTCCATAAGCTAGTTTGTCGATAGGCCTCCCTCCAATGAATGCGCCATTTAAAATTTTAGCAAGTGATAGAGCTGCCTTGAGGAAAATATTAAGCAAATAGTGGGATAGAAAGAAGCCCTGGAGAACATCTGCTGACATCAGGAACTCGTCTCGCAGGCCTTCGGGCATTTAAACCTGGCTTACGAAATTTGAATACAATACATTTCTTTAATCAAAGTTACTTTTGTTTTCGGCAACTCAATACAGTAAGTGTATTTACGCCATATTAAATCAAAGGCCTGTTTGAAGTCAATAAAAAGTAAAATTTATCTGTCAGTTTCCAAACGGAGCAGATTTTTTCTAAAGTAAACGGGCCTCCTTGGACCTTCTAAGGTGAGGTCTGATAGGGATTTGTCAAGGACAATATTATCATAAAAACATCATTAAACTTGGTAATACGTTTCTACCACGGAGCGAAGGTGACGAGATTCTCCTAAAATTCGTAGAATTGAAGAGCAAATCTTTCTTCAGAATCGATAGTACATTAGAAGCAATTTTTGACAATGACACAGCGGTGACAGTAAAAGCTAAAAACTCAATTTAGTCGGTTGAGAAAATGGTGACAGCAATTAAATCTTTGAAAAAATTATTTGCATGTAACTACCTAGCTCCAAACTTTTCTATAACTGAATTCATGATTTTTAGGCGGTCACAGCGGGCAGTAAATGAAATTACCGTAGAAGAGTTAATTGTAAACCAAAGAAGGATAAAAAGAGTAAATTCATTTCGTTACCTTGGGGTTATTCTCGATGAGTTTTTATCTTTCCGTAAGCATTCTGATTATTTGAGATAGAAACTTGCCCATATTTTAGGTTGTCTTCATAGATTGAAACACCTGTTTCTTTGCTTCATCCTTAAAATTTTTTACCACTCTCTAATTGAATCATATCTTAATTATTGCCCTTTACTCTATCTCAACACATTCATAGTCTTTCTGCAACCTCTTCAGATAATTCAAAATAAGGCAATTAGAATTCAGGGTACTTTTGTTCATTGCCCAGTGAGGCTTCAAAATCTCTCGGAAACCCAAACTTTATGTGTTTTTCTCAAAATACTTAATCTCAAACAATAAGAGACCTGCATACAGCAATGTGGTATTATGATATCGACTCTTCAAAAAATCATTTCCATGATTTCGGTATAATTAAGGCTCCCACTTCTCTTGCCCACCACGTCCGTTCCAAGAAGTATCGCCTTCCCCCAATTAAATCAGAGGGAGCTAGATTCTCAATTAGATACCAGATTCCTCATATTGTAAATAAACTCAATTTATTAGAAATGTTCCCAAGTTTCAAGAGGCGATTTTCTTTGAAAAAACATATTTTAAAAATAGTTCTTTGTTTGGATGTTGGAATTGATGAATAATAGATATTTTTATAAAATTTATTGTGGTGTTTTCGCGCTGGGGTGGCCTCCTCTGTTATCTCTTACCATGTATGTTTTTTTTTTTTTGATATCCTTTATCTGTTCTTTCGGCATTTTCCTGTCTCTGTTTATGGCCGACACTTCGAGCCCTACTCCCCGTCGACCAGTTTAGAATAATCTGTATAAGTCTGTCTTTCTATGTATCGATCTGTATAAGTATTTTTGCCATTGTATATTCATCTTCTCTTCATTATATATTATGTTGTCCTTTACAGTTTTATTTTATATCAAGAGATAGCCTGTAGAAAAAGGAAAAACCACAAAGCATGAACTTACAATATTCTTATGACTGAACGTCCTTAAAAGTATAACTTCCAATGGAACTTTTTTTCCACTGTCATCATTAACCCAGCTATTTTTGTGAACCTTGGATTTTTGTATGAACTTTGTAATAACCTGGAAAAAATATATACCTTAATTGGAAGCATAGGAAAAATTCCCTTGAGCAAGGATCGAATGGACCCAATGCAAGTACAACTTTTTGGATCATTCCCTGGCAGAGAAAAATGGCAGGGATAACTGTAAAAATAAGCCGTGATCTAAATGTGGATACAGTTAGAAAATATTTTTTAAAGGAAAACTTTCATGGAAAAGCTTCCGAAATAAACTCCCTCGAGCAAAATCCAAAGGACAAAACACTAGCCAAGCTTTTCAGATCACTATTTGGCCCCTAAAATTGACAGGATGAGCAGAGGAAATAAAAGCTGATATAGAAATGGAAGGAATTCAAGATTGGTTTTTAGATCAAACCTTTAAGGAACAGCATCTGCTAACTAATATTTTTTTTTCTTTAACAGAAAATGGAAAACATTTTCCAGTGACACAAAAGTGTACTAAAAGAGGCGATGGGCCTACCAAAACTTTTTCTAAGTTCCTATACAATCTATGATTCCACATAATACTCAACGTTCCGACTTCGAGGATAATTAAGTTTGGCTTCTCTTTTATGACACATCCGCAGTGATTTCCGTGCGCTTCTAGATAATAATTGATTCGTTTTAGAATCCTGCAGCCCGATCAAGTAAGTCATTAAAATATTTTAAAAGCAACAGTTAAACCAGTTACTAACACTATGTTTAAATTTTCAGCCAAAAGAACCCAAAACCAATCTGAAAATCCTTAAAAGGGAATTATTGCGCTCGTAAGGCCCGTCTAATAAGTCTTTACCTACATTTCGTATTTGTCTTCGAAAATTTACTTCCTAAGAAGATGAAGGAGAAGGGCAATGACCTGGGGCGACAAATGTTTCAGCATCTCTAGCACAAAGACTACTTGACATACATTGATGTACTATTTGCCCAATAGATCCATGCTATTCAGCTGCATGTTCGGGGGTAGCTAGAATGGCCAAGGAGAGCATTACTTACGAAAAAATACTCAAAAACAAGTGTAAGTGTAAGTTCCAGTGGAACACGAAACATTTACACATCCCTCCCTCATAGGTGACCGGTTGTCTCTATCGTAGGTGGCTAGTTCCT
>NC_142794.1:2494380-2511880 GCF_049724085.1 Artemia sp. Qi Xiang Cuo | reverse complement strand
TTGCTCAATAACCCTCATACTCCCCATTTCCCCAACATTGACAGTGTTGAGGAGAATGGGCCGTTGGGAGAGTTGTTTTAAATTAATTGGGTGATACCAGTCGAGCTTCACGATTCATTAAAGGATTTCGTTTTCCCGTGCATCAATAACCTGTGACAAGGGAATCTTTGAGCCCTCACAATAGGCGTTTAGTCAAGGTGGATAGATTGCATTGGTCACCTTCAAAACAAAAACTTATTGCTGACCTTCTGCCGAAAAAAAATATTGTTGTACATCACGTGGCTTTAAAATGGATGTGCAACAACGGTTTCAACGTCATAAAGGTTCACTGAGCGCTCCTGTTTAGCCAAAAACCATATCTAAAAACGCTTGTTGACACTTTTGTCAAGAAACGTTCTGAAGCGCAGACAAAATCCGAAAAAGAAATTTATAAACTCATTTTGAATTCGGCTTTCGGCAAAATGTGTGAGTGTTCGCAATAGAAATCGTTGTGACGTCGTGACCGACACAGAACAATGTTCTCGAATTATTGCCGATTCAAACTACACTTTCATCACAATCATTGGCCCGGACATGGTACTATTGAATAGAAAAAAAAGACGCATTGTATTAAATAAAAATATTGCTGCAGGCAGTGCGATCTTGGAGATCTTCAAAAAGCTCATGTTGGAATTCTACTACAATGTGGCTAGGGTACAGTTGCCGGAGAAGGGGCAAGTAGAGGTCTGCTACGGGGACACAGATTCTCTACTGTTAAAAGTAAAAACCCCAAATCTAATTGATGATTTGGCGCACGGCTAAAATATCTGCTCACGGATGGACTACACCAATTGGAGTGGGATATACCCAGAGATAGTGAAACGTCGGGCGCAAAATCAGCTTTTATTTTTTAAATCTGAAACGGGAAGCGACATGACTTCCAGTGGTGTGTTTGTAAGTCCGAAGGTGTACTTTATACAGACACACGGAAAAAAAATCAAGAAACGTTGCAAATGAGTATCCGTGCAATATGTTAATAAGACTTTTGAAACTGATGTCAATGGAGACTTTGTGGCTGAAAGTAAGATTCCACAAACTAAATTATTGGCAATTCACTCTCTCAACAACAGAAAATTTAATGTAAATGTAGAAAAAATTGCCATGAGTTCCATTTCCCACAAGGTCTATGTTTTTCAATACGCTGTGACGACCCTCCCCCTTGGTAACTATTTAACTTTAGACTAAGTCGAATGTGTTATCCATGGGGACAGCCTCGGTTTGAATAAAGTCCAGTAAACCTTGGGGGGGGCCTCGCGGCCTTTGGGGGGGGGGGGGGGGGTCTCGCGGCCCGGGGGGGGGGGCGCCAGTGGGGGTGGGGGGGGCGCACCGCCAGCCACTACCAAAGTTATCTTTTTTTTTACTTAGAGCAGATTTTTTTTTGTACATGTTGCATTGAAAAGCAAAAAGTGATATTATTTTAAGTGCTTAGTGCATTTTTTATAAATAAATTTTAAAAAAAGTGATTTTTTTTTCATGTTTAATGTGCTCTTTTTTTAATGTAGTATTTTTTTAAGTATTGTTACTTTTTTATGCATATAATAAAAGAAAATATGATTCTTTATTCGTCTTCTTCTTATTATTATTACTTGAACGGAGTAGTAGGAAAATTATTTAGTCATTAGACAGCTATGGTCTACAGTTAGTTGTCCAGGTGAACTATTGAAGGGAACATGTATCAATTTAAAACACCATTCAGATCATTTCTTTGTGGGCCATCAATATCGGGCAAAACAACAGTTTTAAATAAAATAATAAAGAATTACAGCAAAATGTTTTTGGAAAAACTGACAATAGTATACTATTCTTCCAGTGTTCGGCAGGATTATTACGAAAAAACAAAAGCAAGTATTACTATCACAGGGTTGGTACAGATACAGTTCATGCAGGGACTTGATGTTTTCAACATTATTGAACCAAACTCTTGGCTGATCATTGAAAATCTGGCTGAATCTATTGAACAATGGTCCGAGGAAATGCTGCAATTGTTCACCGTTCGCTCTCATCATGAACAGATTTCCGTTACTCTGGTTTTACACAATCTCTTTCATCAGAGCAAATGTATGCGAACACTTGCATTGAACTGTACCTATTGTATGATCTACAGAGTTTTTCTTGACTGTAGCTCGCTAATAACTCTCAATACAAAGACCTGTTCGATTGCCCCTAAATTCCTGCTGGTGTTATGCACTTTGACATAAAAAACACCCTATAGCTATGTCTAGTTAATTCTCAATCGAAATACACCTGTATCTTTGTGTGCTGCCACAGATATTTTCGACGTTGAAAATACAGATTATCTTCCCGTGAGAGCTCAAAACACCTATTAATCACTATCATAATGCAGAAAAAACTACATGAAAATAGATATCTAATTTCAGATCTAAGCACTTCAAAACCCTCGCTTAGGAAAGCCATACTCAAACATGGTATTGACAATGATTTCATTAATCTAATATCCTATCTTTTTTTAAATTTGACCGAGGTTAATGTTCAACTGCCAGAAGAAGTTAAAAAACAGGCAAAGCAACATCATTCCATTATACTTAAATTGGCCTCTAAAAACAAAGGAAAGAATTTTAAAAAGAAACGACTTCTTCAGGCGGGCGGTAGCTTTTTCACACTTTTACTACCAATAATTGCAGGACTTGTAAACGGTTTACTCTAGATGGCTAAACCCTATAAATTTACTCCAATAGAACTCGCCCTCTCACCTTTCGAACACTTTGGGGACAATGTAAAGTAAGTTCATTAACAATAAGAATATTGAAGAGGATAAAAAACTGCTTTTACTTCAAGATGAACTTCACAGACGTGACAAATATGAGTCCTATCATGCGAAGGTCACTGATGGTATTGATCACAAAAAAGAATCATCTCCTCAAGAGTCTGCTGCTGGAACACAATTAAAGAAGGAGGAATTGGATTCAATTGTATTTACAATTGTAAATATATTGCCCCACTAATTTCTTGAAAAATGAACAAGACTCCTAACCTATTCCAAAGAAAGGGGTCAAGATCATATTCAAGTTGAGAGCAATGGGAAAGGGATTATAATTCAGGGCAAGAGCTATAATCTACTTGATTTAATCTATGATATGGTTACAAATCGTAAAGAACTATTATCATTTGGCGCTAATATATACAGCTTTTTAAATACTTTAGATCTCCAAAAAATTATTCCTAGCAAGAGAAAAATTCTAAAAAATATAAATTAATTCGCATCACTTTCAACACCACCACCATTAAATTATGAAGAAGAAGAGGAAGATCTCCAGTAAATTTGGGAAAATACGAGCACAGCACTGATAACTAGACAAAAGCGAAGACATATAGAGACAATGTCACCACCACCATCACCAACCGCCAGTATACAAAAGGGTAGTGGACGTTACACAACGTGTTTACCTTCAAAATGGTCGAAGTTCTGAAAGGTGTCTATGAAAATATTGGCGAGGTTGGGAGTTTAAGTTACCCCACCACTCTTTTCAAGGTCACCGGTGTTCACACTAAAAGTGTACAAGACTATCTACAAAATGAATCAAGTTACACCGAGCATAGAAATCATAGACTTCGTGCTAATCAATATCGAAAAATTAAAGCCTTTTTCCCATTGCATATAAAGCAAGAAGGCCTCCTGACTATACATGATGTTCAAAAACGTAAAAAAAAACCGTACAAGAACACTACATTTGCTATTAGTGTTTTTAGTTATTTATCTTGTATCACTCATGAACAAAGGACTAGAGTTAAATATGCTGCTCACGCCTTTAAAATTGGATTTGAATTTAATTCGTATGGAAAAATTCAAACAAAATGTGTTTCTAACTTTGTTATCTAATATGCTGCAAACTTACTCGAAAAATATAACACACTGCTCTATCATGGTCATAGTCCTATATAGGCTGCACTGGTCGAACGCTTGATAAGAACTATTCGACTTTTAATTTCAAGATATTGTACATTGAAAAATACACCGACTTTTATTCATGATTTAGATAAAAATCATGTTGATTTATAATCAACGACCTCATCGATCATTGTCCAATTCAAACCCAACGGAAGTTCATTATTCTGATCATGATACAATTGACACCTTTCTTAAACAGTATTTTAATGAATCGATTGTCAAGAAGAAAAATAAATTCAATGTTGGTGATACAGTTCGAATTAATAGGACAACTAATGTTTTTGAAAATAAAAATGATTTATAGGCATCCGAACTCTTTACGGTGTCAGAAATCCTAGATACTCTATACATATAGTATTGCCAACGCGATGCCACAGCTGAAGGAGGTTTTAGTAGCCCTTTTGACTCTGATTTGCCAAAAATTAAAAATACAAGTGAAATGTATTAAATTGAAAAGATATTAAAGACACGTACTCTCAGGGGTAAGAAAAAATTACTTGTTCGATTGATAGGATAAAAGTCTGATTTTAATTCTTGGATCGGTGTTGAAGATATTGACAATGCCCCATGAGTTCTATGTAACATTCATGCACAACGTTCTTAATCCTCCCTCCCATGACTTTACGGCGACAAGTGATGTTGAGACGGATATCTCACCTAACGTAAAATGATACGTCGTATATAGAGGCGCCCTTGCCGCATGCAGCCACAGTAATAATTACGACATCCTGACAAAGGATTGTGAATATGATCTGAAAATACGACCCGTGATTGGCACCATTAGCGGTCAGCATGATGATTGGACTGTCAACGATCGAGCAAACTTTAAATGACTCTAATTCATTGAATATCCTATATGTTAGCATTGCCCTACGAGGAACTACAACTAACATGAATGATTTGTGTCGTAGCTATCAACAAAAGAATTGCAAGTCGTAAAAAAGGCGCGTTTCACTTTCAATTATTCGACGGAACAAAGGCAGAGATTTACATTAGCTCAATCCTATTTGACAATGAAAGAAGTTATTCCTCAATGATAATCTTAAGTGATGTTCTTGGCTTTAAACACAATATAATCAAGACAGAAAATTGCAGTGGTAGTGACCAATGTTCATCTTTGCTGACTACCCACCTGCCTTCTCCACGGACTCTTGCATATTTCTCTATGCATCCTTTGCGGAAACATCTCGAGTCGGTACCTCAAATGGCCTCCTCCTACAAGTTCTTGAACGAAAAACCACTCAAGAACATATTCACCACTACAATATAAACCATTTTAATTAAATTTCCGTAAACACTTCCTCTCTGGAGCTCTGTCAGTTAACACTAAGAACTGAAATCGGTGATCAAATAGCAATTTCAAAAGGCTTGGCAGTAATTATATGTAATTTTCGACCCATCGTCAACGACGACGGTACACTAACCTAAAAAATGAACAATAGTAGAATTTCATGTGTCTGTCCTGATATTGACTGTATGTTGATGCTTTGAGTCCACGTCAAATAGTCAATGGATTGGACTACTACAAGGGGCGTATTACAATATCTGGGTATGGTCTTGTTAGCTGGTTTTCTAGGCTATTTCGTTCTGCACCACCCCTTGCCAGAAAATATCTCGTACCTTCTACGTCAAATTTCGCTGCCTCTACACTACAGGACTGGGGGTCCGCGAAGAATTTCAAGGAGAGTGCTAAAGACAATATTAGATCCTCAGCAAGATCCGTTGGTGAACGATTAAAATCTCGAATAAATGGGGAGTGATTGAATAGCATGCGTTCGCGTCATTAACTCATCAGTCTCCACACAGGCATGAAGAAAAGGACTTAAACTCGTACTATGAGAAATAAAGACCCTCAGAACAAGAAGCAGCAGCAGCAGCAGAAGAAGAAAAAGAAAAAGGTACTAGAATCAAACATGTAGTCCTTCGATCAAAATTAAATATCTCACCAGAACATAATAATATCCGTCACTCAGATCCCCATTGAATCTATTCAATGCTGAAAATTTTGATGTCAGCGTCAAGGTTGGCTACGCTGAACAATTTCACCCTCAGCCCCCCCTCTATTACCATATAAAATTTAAAATATTTACCAATGACGAATAGGTCATTGAATTGTCATCAACATTTATTTATTTTAATTTTGTGGTCAAGAAAAAGTCAGATACTACCCCTCCAACTGCTAGCTTGGGTCTCTCCTAGGACAAATGTCTTCTACACAACCACTTCAAGTCACTTAATGTATTTATTTACGGGTGATAGGTGAGCCATAGCAATAATTTATCCAACTATGCAAGCCACATGCAATGTATGATCCTGATAACAAAGGCATAAAAAGAGATGAGAAGACACTCATCGGGCTATGAATATTAAACATGGGTTGATACTGATGGTGAGTTGACTAAAGCAGTGATCCAGGAGTATCATAGAGTTGGACAATTAAATCACGAGATATTCAATATACCCCTATGGTTTCCTCCCAATGTCAAGATTTACATTAAGTTGCATATGGCGCCATTGAATTCTATTTTGAGAAAAATACGTCTTGCAGCATCCAATACAATTTTTATAATCACATCGGCAAAACTACACGTCTGAAAACAACAGGTTCTGAGCTCTGGTTCATTGGCAGTGGAAAAGCTAAGAGCCACTTGTAGCAATATTAAACATTTTATCCCTCATACAACCACCAATTCCCGACACATTACCACCGGTTTTCTTAGCTAGAGCTATTCATTATTTATCACTTGAGAAAGCACATCAAAATGGGCATTGGCCTGTGTGAAGAGTGGCGGTGCCATTGAATCCTGGATTGAATATCTCCTTGATTTTAATTTTTTTCGGTATATCTAGTCCTGTGTGCAAAGTGACTGGTATTCCACTGTACACTCTCTTATTTGACAAAAAATCCTATATAGATCTGTACGAGTTGACCTTTCACTCTCTAGATCATGACTCTCAAATATTTGAAAATGGAATAACCGGTTCAATGTTTTAAAAAAACCATGGGTTTATCGTTTTGGACTTGTCAGTCACATAGGATATGAGCGTAGTAAGAACTGGGACCATACGATTAGAGTGTACCTTTGCTAATGCTCTGACTCAGAGTATCACGCTAATATTACTGACTCAATTCGAAACCCATTGGAAAATTACACCCGACAGCAGTTTTCTAATAAACCTTGCACCATGAATAAACATCAAATAATCAACGTATTCAGTATGTATCCAGACATGTCCCAGTACAAGTCCTTGTGCATACCCTCGGACTTCATTGAAAAAATTTAAAGTGTTAACAAGACCCTAATCCGTGTTAATAGCAGTCCATTAAATTTGAAGACTGGCCATTGGCTATGCATCTTTCAAACAGCGAAGAATATTGAATTTTTTTATCCTTCTGGCCTATCGTATACATTCTACGCTCCATACATCATCATCTGTATTCAAATGAGTGGGAAAAACATTATTAAAAATCAACGAAGAATACAGGATTTAACGACTAAGACATGTGGCTTTCATGCACTTCTCTTTTTCTTGTTCAGATGTCGTGGCTACACCTACAAGCAGTTTTTCAACATCTACATTGACTTAACTCAATTTAACGTATTTTTTGTTTATAATATAATTAAACGCTTTTTTAATATTTTTTATATGGTAATTTTAATAAATTGTTACAAATTTTTTTTTTAATTTGTTTATTAATAAAAAAAAAAAAATTAAATCAAGGATAAAAACGATTTTTAAACTCTTTAGATTTAGTAACATCCAAGTTCTATGTTAAAGACAAATATCGCGAGTAGACCGTCCTAATTAAAAGTGGAAAGATAAATATGTACCACAACGCCAGGGTTACATTTTCTACAGTAGAGTGTGACTTCACTCTTGTCATATATCTTTGTATAGTCAATGATACTAGTCGAATTCATTCTATAGAATACACATCTTTCAATTTGCCTATTTGAAGCAATTTCACAAACAGTGTCCTCAAGTTTCGAATCACATTCCGTCACAGCGACATAAAAATCAGTGGGCTTATAATCAAAACACCCAGTGTCTTCACAACAATGACGTAGAAACCATATTCTCTTGTTGTTCCAACAGTTGAATCGTTGACCTGGTTCCTCCTCCCAGAACAATCTAAAACCACGACGATAAGGCTTTAGATTTTTACTGTTAGGGAAGCGAGCAGTAGCCAAATTCTTTTTTGTAGTGAAAACTATATATGTCTTGAACAGTCTTGGAAAGAGCTAATAAAATTAAAATGAATATTTGACATTATATTCATTTTGATTTTATATTCATAAAATTAAAATGAATATAATGATATTAATTGCTGAAAGCTCGTCAGTTCAAGATTGCATTTCACTGTAATTTCCATTTTATGTTCAATGTTGTGATAAGTACAGAAACAAAATATTTGTAATATAATTCGTTTTCAGTAAAGCGCCAATGACGCAGCAGGCTTCAACTTTCACAGTTTGGGAAGGGGGCAGTAACGAAACTCTATTTAATTTCTGTTCGTATTGGGTTTCATTTGTTCTTTAGTAGTAAAGGATTTTTGTTCGTTTTAAGCTTGATTTGCATATTTATTTTAAGTTTTTTTCGGTTTAAGATTCATTTATATTAGTAGCTGTTGTATGTTTGTATGCTATAATTGCTTATTTAATTTCTGTGCGTTTGGGTTTCATCTTTTCTTTAGTTGTAATTTATGGTCGTTTCGAATTATTATAGGTTTTTATTTCTACTGATCTTAAGTTTAATATGACCAAGGCCGTATCCAGGAAGGTAGGGAGTTTGACCTCCTCCCGCCGAAATGTTTGACTCATAAAAAACATAACAAAAATGAATATAAACATCAAATTTTTGATGTGTTTTTTAAGTTTTTCTTGTAAACCCACCCCCCTCCCAAAAAAATCTTTTGTACCCCTCACCCTTCCCCCCGAAAAAAAAATCCTTGATACTGCCTTGAATATGGCCTTTACTTTTCTTTGAGAAACTTCTTTTTCGGAAAGTTTTTTTTTTAAATTATTCTCAGAAAAAGCTTAGAGTATTAAGTTGACTCTTTCAGAGAATGCTGAGGGGGGAGGGGATTTTGAACTAAATCAAAACACACTTTGTGCATGCGGGTCGTCTAAAGGGCGTATCAGCAATTTCTCAGGAACAGCGTATAGTGTTAAGTTGTACCTTCAAAGACATGCTTAGGGGGATGTTGAACGAACGAAGAAGCACTATGTGCATACTGCTACTACTATTGCTGCTATCTCTACTTCCACAAATGCTACTACTACTACTACGACGACTACTACTACCACTGAAGCTAAGGGTCTTAAGAGAGAAGTTTTTGGCTATGTTGAGAGGAAAGTTGAACTAAACTGATCCAGATTCATGCAAATGCAGGTCAATCGACCTGTATCTCATGTCGATATATACATTTTATCAAAGGGCGTAACAGCTATATCCCAGGAACAGCTTCGAGCATTAAGTTGAAACCTTCAGTTCTTGTTGAGAGGGGTGTTGAATCAAAGAAAAGGTGCTATATGCATACTGTTGCTACTACTACATCTAAGCAAAGGGTACAAAGGTGCAATTGAGCATGCTACTGCCACTATTAGTACTGCTAATGCTTCTAAGTTTAAACAATCAGGACTTGTTGAGGGGATGTTGAACTAACCAAAAAGGCACTATGGGAACATTACCACTGCTAGTTCTACTGCTTTCACTACTACTGCCCCCACTGCCTCTACTACTACTACTGTTGCTCATGTTGATGGTATTAAATTGAATCTTTCTGGGGTATTTTGAGGGGAATATTGAACTAAATCAAAACACATTATGCACATGCAGGTTATACAAGGGGTGTATCAGCAATATCCCAGTAACGCCTTAGGGTATGAAGCTAAAAATTCGAGGGCTACTAGTACTACTACCACTTATGCTGCTACGTCCACTGCTATTACTACTACTATTGAACCTAATCAAAAAGTTTAAGTGCATTCAGGTTGTCAAAATGTACAGGCGGGTTATTTTAGGACTGAAATAGGATATAAAGTAGAAACTTTCAGAGAAAGCTTATGTTACTATAAAACCAAATCTAAAGGTTCTATGTGCATACTGGTTGTCAATAGGACGTATCAGCAATATCTCAAGAACCGCTGAGGATGTCAGGTTGAATTTTTTAGGGCTACTACTATTGAACTAAATTAAAAGAGTTTAAGTGCATTCATGTTGTCAAAGTGGCATAGATACAATGTCATAGGAACAAAATAGACTGTTGAATTTGATTTTTCATAGAAAGTTGTGGGGTGTAGAACTAAATGAAAAGGTACTATTTGCGTCCAGATTGTCAAAAGGGCGTATTTGTAATATCCCAAAAACAGCTAGGGGTGCTACGTTTGAACTTTCAGAGCATGCTATTGGAGGTGTTTGAACTAAGTCAAAAGACACTATGTCCATCCTAGTTTGTCATAATGTCGTATATCCGTTATCTTAGGAACGGATAAAGGTATCACATTGAAGCTTTCAGGGCATGTTGAGATGGATGTATGATTAAATATGGATGCTAAAAGGGTGTATCTGTAATACTTCTGTAACGGATGAGGACATTATGGTGGAACTTTCAGGGGATGTATGTTGAAAAAACTCAAAACGCACCATACGTATGCAGGTTGTCATACGGGCATATCAGCGATATCTCAGGAACGGTTGAGAGTATTAAATTGAACCTTTCGGAGCTACTACTACAACTACTATTGCTACAGCGACTATTTACGACTTTGACTGCTTGTGACGGCTTGTGTATGTGACTACTCACGACTGTGACTAACTGCGACTCTGAGTACCTGGAACTGCGATTGCTACTACCTGCGACTTTGCTGTAACAACAACTTGCGTCTGCAGCTACTTATGACTGCGACTACAATTACTTGCAACTGTTACTGCGAATACTTGACCCAGTGACAGTGACTACTTGCGACTGCGACTGCTTGTGGCTGCTACGGCAACTACTCGGAACTGCGACTGCGGCTAAATGTGTCCGTGACTACTTTTCACGGCAACTGTGACAACATGTGATTGCTACTACTGCTACTGCTACTACTGCTACTACTATTTAACTAAATCAAAAGAATTTAAGTACATCCAGGTTGTCAAAATGGCAAAGAGGCAATATCTCAGGAATGAAATAGGGTATTAAGTAGACAATTTCGGTGAAAGCAGGGGAAAATCAAGGTATTACTTTGGACCTTCAGGGTATGTTTGCGGGGATATTAAGTAAATCAAAAGACGTTATATGCTTTCAGTTCTTCCAAAGGGCTTACCTGCGATATCTCAGGGCATGTCGAATTGTCAGGGCATGTTGAGTGAGAAACTGAATTAAATCAAAGCGCACTATGTGCATCCATAGTTGTCAAAAGGGTGTATCTGTCATATCTCTTGAAAGATAAAGGGAATAAAGTTGAAACTTTTTGGGCATGCGGAGAGGGGTAGTTTATTAATATTTGTCTATACTCAAGGTTATAACATGATGGGGGGGGGGGGTTAGAATTCCGTCAGCCATATAGAACCCCAAGGTTTGTTCAAATTTTCAACTCATATGTTTGAAGGTTTTTTCCTGTACCCATCAGTCCAAAATATTATAGTACAACTATTATTAAAATTGTTTTAACGTTTCTCCAAAACAAAAACGGTAAAACGAAATGGGTTCTTATAGGGAAGAGCTGAAAAGATTTAATATATTCTTTACTTAACCAATGAAAAAGACTATTTCAATTGAAAACGAACAAAAATCAATTTTAAAAAACGTATTCCACAAAATTAGTTTTCCGAAGAAAAGTAAAGAGCTATATTAAACCAAAGACGGGCAGAAATAAAGTCAAATAAGTCTTTTAGGGTAAAACTGCAATATAATACTATCAATAAGTAAATAATACCCAAAAAGAACAAACATTACAATAAATAACCAAGTCACACTCAAAACGAGCAGAAATAGCCCCTGTGCCTTCTGAAGACCAGTACAATCAATCAATCAATTTATTCAATCAATAAACTTAACAAAATACACTTCAATATAAACTCCCCCGTAAGGCTCTATGGCCAGGAAAAAAACAGGGGAGACACAAAATGAAGCAAATACATAAAAAACAAAAATATTTTCAGCATCATACATTCACACCTTTAAGAGACTCAACACAAGAAAAAAAATAAAATAAATAAACAAAAAAACTAAACAAGAGAAAAAAAATCATAAAATACAAAGATCCACATAAAAAAAAGAAGAGAGAGAAAATAAATAAAAAACTAAACAGGGGACTACCAAGCAATCAATTTATTCCATGTTGGCTACCCTATCATCAATCAATCAATCAATTTATTCAACCAATAAATTTACGACAAAAGCACTTCAACATAGAACCCCCCGTAAGGTTCTATGGCCAGAAAAAAAGAAAAAAAAGGGGGGAAACAGAAATAGCATAAATACTAAAAAAAAGGTAATTTCAACATAATGCATTTCAAAAGTTGTATTTTGAATCTAAGGCAATGGAAATTCAAGAAATTAAAATAAAATGAAAAAAGAACGAAGTAGAAGCTTCTTTTATATGATGAAAAGCGTAGGACACGAAAAGGGGCGACGCACACAGTCAACTTCGGCGAAATGAAGGCCATTTGTTTCGGGGTTGAAGTCTGTATTTTTTGTATTTTTGAAAGGTATGGTCTGTCTCCCAGAGTGACCCGAGGGAGGCGATACGAGGCTTTATTTGCAAATGCTGAGCATTTTGACCAAATACTGAAATTTTCCCCAAATTTTAATTACAATACAACATTTTGTTTGTTTACCTATGACCTATAGTGATGTTGATTGTTTGTTGTTATTGTTTATTTGTTATTGTTGTTGTTTGTTTTCCCTTTTCTGTTGTTCTGTTTTTTAATCCGCTTTTCATAAGTATGTAAGTAGTGGGTGATAAATAGAATATTATTATCATTGTTAAAATTTATAAATATGCCTATAAATAACCAATGCTGAAAACCCATATATGTACTTTTTTAAATAGTCCATAGTCCAAGTTTTATTTTTCCAATAAAATGAAGTATATAAGTATGGGCAGCAAAAAGGTCCAAGTCAATTGGCTAGGGTCCTCTACCTTTGGTCGGTTTTTGGACATGCAGGTTGTTTAGACGCACAGTTGGAACTGGGAAAAGCCTGATACGAGTTTCACGTTGAGACATAAATAGTATTAAATTGAAATGTGGGATTTTCCGTGTCGTTACCTAGGATTCAGGATTTCCGAAGATTTTCTTCCATGATAAATATGTATTATCATGTAAAACTTATATTGGATCTCTTTAGTCCTGAGTGATTATCCCCTTGTTTAAATAGTAAAACGCAAAGTAAATATGAGCGAAGAAAAGATCCGATATCTTATTAATTTTCAGAGGCTTTTCATATTCATTTTATTTGTGTTTGTAAATTCATTGCTGTTCCTAGGGACGGGTAGGAGGGAGGCATCCGTAGCAGTCAAACAAATGTGATGTGAGATTGCAGTTTTTAAGGTTTTTGTCAATCCGAAAAATCTTTGAATTCTGTATATTAGATATTATACATGAAGTTCTTGTAGCGCGTAATGTTATGATTTTGGAGTCCTGTCGGCCGCTTCCATCAAGACCAGCCGAAATTTATAAACGAAAATACTCTAAAGTTTGAGACTCACCCTGAAATATATCTGCAAATACATTTAAACCCGTGCTTTGAATCACAAATCAAAACAGGATATCAATTGGCAACTGTTCAAGCGACGCTTGTTTAACTGGCCCATATCCAATTTTTCACGGGAAGGGTCGAAAGCACGATAAAATCCTAAAATGTTTAGGTAAAAGAAATCTGTTAAGGATCTACTTTTTCAGCATATGCTGGTTTTTTTATATGCTTCACCACCGTACACTCATCATATTGGGTATGACGAAAATTGAAAGGATATGCAAACATTCTGCATAGTTTCTTCTAAGTAATTTCTTGTGTCACGTTCTTTTCTTGTGCTCACTATCGCAAGTTATCTCTTTCCCTAACGTCAGAAGTGCCCAACAAGCAGCAAAGACCTAGGACAATGCTTTATTTGTGGAAAAAAGTTTTTTGTACTTCTAAAATACGTGTATTCCTCCTTGAAAACGCATTGATTTAATCTTAGAGTTAAGAAAGGAAAGGATTGTTAAATTGGCAAGATATACTTAGCAAACACTGTATTTATTTAATTTTACTTCGTTTCTAACATCTTTGATCATTTTTTTTTTTTGCAGCACTTATCATGGAAATCTTTCATCTTTGATTGAAATCAGTCCAAAGCTTTATCGATATGAAGAACCTAGAAATAGAGAGTCTATTCATGTTATCCCACTACCAGATTCTTGCCAGATTGAGCGAGAAAACATTCCTTATGAAAGTAAGCTTATCAGCCAGCAAATCGGGCTTCTTAAATTATTTTATTCTTATTATTACGCCTGTGTAGTTTAATCTGTTTCTTGCGTATTCTGTTCGAAACTTCACTAGCTTTGTTAATCAATAATTCATCACGTGTTCAATCTAGTCTACGTTTATTTGGAATGATCGTGAGGTGCTACCGAAGCAAGTATTTTCTTTAGTTACCTTAACTGTAATAAAAAACATAGTTATTTTCTTCTCATATTAATGCTGAACAACATATGAAGAAGGGACAGAAGCAGCATAACTTTAGGACCAACATTAGGTCGTTGGATTTTTAGTTCCCTTATTTGTGCAGAATTGAACTTTCTATTTTGCAAAGTAAAGGTTTTATTCTTCAAAGTTGTAAAATTTCAGTTTTGGGCTTAAAAATTCAAGAGCTCGGTAAGACGTGATATTTCACAATAGGTCGCGAAAGGTTTTGGCCAAAAAATTCGTGTTACATATAGTTTTAGTGAAGACATTTTCATTTTTGTTTTTTTAATTCCAATAAAATAAAGCCACGTGCAGATGTAACAAAAAAAATAAATAATAAATTAGTTTAAAAGGGTGTTTTTCTCCCTTTTTTTCAAATAACGAATCTTAGACTCATAATCTTTGCATGAAATTATGACTGCGATGCACTTTTGACTCCAAAATGCCACAATATACTGAATGAACCCAATGATATATATTCTAATGTTGTTTTTTTCTGCGTTTCATTAATATGGTGTTAATCTTTTATAATATAATTGTAGCTGAAAGTGGCTCTTGAGAAAAAAAGTTGGTGATGTTTAATAGGTTTTCTTTTTACTTAAAATAAAAAAAAAAACGATAGGTTGTAGGTTTAATAATCTTAGGTCATAAAAGAAAAGATAGTATCGCTTCTCTCTCTCTCTCTCTCTCTCTCTCTTTCTCTCTTTCTTTCTTTCTTTCTTTCTTTCTAGTTGCATAAATGTTTGTGTATACATGTATAAGTATATATATATATATATATTATTAGTTTCGTGCAAACCTTTACAACGGTAATAAAATTCTTTTCAGTATTCAAACGTTTTCTTTTGTCTTACTTCTGACATCTTAAGGGATTAAGAATGTGACAGATCCCGTTTGGGGACTTCTCTCATCCCTCTCACTCGCTAATTTTCTTATTTTTTAATTTTAACATCACTCTGTAATGATAGTTCGGAAGTATTTTTTTTTATATGATTTAGAAGAAACTTCTTGATGAAATGCTATTTCAAGAAAGAAAATATGCTTTATAAGTTATAGACTAATTTCGGAAATTTTAATTTTGGGATGATTGCTTGTCAGGGCGTGGTTCTAAACTAAATCTTACCAAACTGATACCTGAAAACCTATTTGGATTTGTCCCATTGCCCTTGTGCAATCTTTGTGTAATTAACCGTAGTTAACGAAATATGTTATAAGTAGAGATGCATTATTGAGTCCCGTACCCACACCATATATGGGCATAGAATGCTGTCAGTACACCAAATATGGGCATAGCCTCCCTAGGGAGAAAGAATACATAATCGGTCAATGACCTCTTTTTCCAAGGTCGATGTATTTGATGTTTATATGTGTAATAACTCCGGGACGAAGGTTGCGCCTGCGCATTGAATTCTCACGGGAGCAATGTTATTGATCTGGGACTCGAAGGGGAAGTGAATTTCCGAGAACTTGATTGCGTAATCGATCGCGAATGTCATGATGTCCAGAAATAGTATTTGTTGTTGTTGCTCTCGAGCCAAAATGTTAAGAGTTTCCCGGAAACAGTTAGATCACGTGTTTCCTTCTCAGCCAATCAGCGAGTCGGATACATCCTCCTTCTCAGCCAATCAGCGGCCTGCTTACATATGATTTTCCCCGTTACATAACAATTCACCCTTGAGATTTCGTATATAACGGACATGCAATGTGATTCAATTATCAGAAAGTATTTTGACGCTGTGTAAACAACAATGGATAAATTTGATGAACTTGAAGCCGTGGCAACTTAAATTTACCATTTAATTACATTTTTTATTTTAAAACTAATTTTCCTTGGACATCCTCCAGTATATTCAGCTAAAACGTAAATTTATTCCTTTACCCCAAACCCCCCCCCCCCCACATACAATACAAACGTCTCTATATGATGTTTATACTCGATAAAAAGTGTAAAATACGCACTTTTTTCGTTACGTAAACCCCATCCTTCCTTCCCCCTCTGTTTACGACCTTAATTCTAGCAAAAAGAAATAATTTTCTTTCGTTAAATTTATGCAATTTTAATTGTCTATATCCTATCTAAAAGAGATCATTGACTTCCATCACTGTTGTTATTAACCAAACCTGTTTTTGACACAAGGCTCTCTGGTGCGAGGCCTATAATTAGCTGTCACCCCTTTGCCTATGTGTTACGTGCGCGGCAGCCAAAGTCAAAAGGAACTGTTTCTCCGTCAAAATTAAATACATAAAATATTTTCTTTTACCCTCAAAACCTAACCCCCCCCCTCACCGTTTTACAACAAAACTCTAGCAAAAAGAAATAATTATTAATTCGTTAAATTTATACCATTTTCTCCATTTTAATCTTTTCTCTGAGACATCCATCGCTCTATTGTTATTAGCTCGCTCTGATTTGACACAATGCTCTCTGGTGCGAGGCCTATAATTAGATGTCACCCGTTCCCGGTGTGGTTACGAACGCAGCAGCCAAAGTCAAAGGGAACTGTTTCTCATGTCAATTAAAACACTTTCATGCAGACAATTGCAATTTATTAAGCGCAGGCATATACAATCTCTTTTTGTTCGCACCGATGAAATCTCGTTATTTTCAAATTAAGATCTAACAACATATTTAGGACATTGGCAAAAGGGGGAGGGGGCCATGCCTCAAGTCTATCGCCATCATTGTAAGGTGAAAACAAACTGTTTCTTCGTGTGAAAAGTAAGGGGGTTGGTTTAATAAAAAGCTACCTTGCTCTATTCGTCGTAAAGTTCATAGAATTTGTACAATATCCTTCGGTGTGGGGGGAGGGGATAATTGAACAGGTCTTTTCTCAGGGATATTGTACGTGGGGTGAATTTCCGGGGGCTGTTTTTTTCTGGGGGTTTGATAAATA
>NC_142794.1:1925377-1948179 GCF_049724085.1 Artemia sp. Qi Xiang Cuo | reverse complement strand
GTTAATTAGCATGGCACAGTCAATCCCCCCCCTAGTTTCACATACTTGACTTTAAATAAAAAGGTTCGATGATAAAAAATTTTTTTTTATAAAATTGGGTTATCATTTAAAACTTATATAATTGTATTAAATGGGAGGGGGGGGGGTGTGGGTTAGTTCCGAATAAAAAATAATTAAGATTTTCTTAAACCACTAATGTCATGGAAAAATTTTAAAAAAACAACCCTAAAAAAAAAAAAAAAACTGATCTTTATAAAAAAAAAAATAAAACATTAGTAAAAAGTGAGATTGTTTAAAAATTAATAAAATAAAATTAAAATAATTTTATTATACTACAATATTAATGCTAGAAAGATAAGCACTTTTTCAAAAAAATTCCATAAACCGTCCACTGATATTGATAAAAAATCAAACATTAAATACAGACTGGCATGTAATTATTTTAAAAAAAATACCTAAAAAAAGCCACTTATATTTATAAAAAAAGGAAGATTTTGTAACAATTAATACATTTTTAAAATAGGTAACCACACACAGTGTAAGTAAATAATTTCTTCGTTAACTTAATGACAAGAAAATTTTTTTTTTTGCAGACTGGCCTGGAAGTATTTTCAAAAACACCCCTAAAAAAAGGGTCATTGATCTTGATAAAAAGGATGATTTTGTAACAATCAATACATGAAAAAATCCACATTTTATTCAAATCCCAAATTGTCGATCGAAAGCTAAGCACTTTTTTCAAAAAATATCTAAAAGACTCATTGATCTTGATAAGAAGTCAAACCGTAAATTTCAACATATAAGAGAATTAGAAGTTTTTTCAGCTCCTAAAAACAACAGGCTTCTAAGTAGATAAGTACCCTTAGTTCTAGTGTAAGGAAAGAATTTCTTCACTAACTTAATGACAAGATAATTTTTTTTTAATATAATAATGAGAATATTTTGTTCTCACCAAAAATTGCTCCATTTTTCTTTGTAAATGCTTTTTACAAAAAATTCCTGTAATGCTATCTCGAATATAAACTATTCAAAACTGACGGAGAATCAAATTTGAAATCTGAATATGTACAAAAATAATTGGCAGTTAAAAAGAGAAATCGGTTTTCTGGTTAAACGCTAAAAAAGGACACTGAACTTTGAAGTTACGCTTAACTTTTGAAATTGCGTTATTCTCTGGCAAAGAGTGTAATGACCTGCAAAAATTAACAGAAAAGACGGAAGGAACTTAAAGTCCGCAAAATGGAACCTTGGTATATACTGATATACATGGCGAACCTAAGATGACAGTATTTATTTTTAATAAACAGACTAGCCAGGATGAGGGTTGAAGCCCGGAGATCTATATCGATAACCAAAAAAGAGAAAAAAAACGGTAGCGTATTAGTGACGGCGCCACCGATAGAATCAGCGGCGGCGTCCGCACGCTGATGCTCGCTCGGTGGCGCACCGCCGACTTTTCGGCGCGGCTTCGGGGTCTAGATGAAAGACGTTTGCAAAAGAACGCTATAAGATGTAAGATCTTAGTGCTAAGATTTCACTTTTAAGCGTTCTTTGTCAAAAGATGTAAGACCTTAGCACAACGGTGAGTAAAAGAACGGTCCTAATGGTAACCTAGTCTGTCCCAACTCTGATTCTTGAATTTATAAAACTAAGGAAATATCAAGTCAAATTCAACTTTTTTTCAGTTTAGGCTTACAGTAAGTTAAAAAACGTATCATTTTTTGTGAAAAATTTTCTTTTGACTTCAAACAAGTTTAATTAAGTTAACTTGTTTTCGAGACTAACTTAACTCAGTTGTGCGAATGTTCAGAAAATTTTTTAGAGAAAGAAAATTTCTTGCATTTAGGCTTGCTTAAAATTTGCCAAAAAACGATTTTTGCTTTTCAAAAACTCAAAATCCCATATTTAGGGATTTTGAGCGGGATGATTCCAATGGTGCATTTTTTTTATCTCGAGTTGCCACAATTTTCGAGGAGTTTGGATCTCATTTCCGAAATTCTCCACTGTGCTACCACAATTCCACTAGCCTACTTTATCCAGTGCATTGCTACGGCAACAATCCACTGCGCTACCACAGGGTGGTCACATTGGGGAGGGATATCAAGGTGGTGACCATGATGTTTAGAAAGAGATCTGAATTATTTTATTTTAATTTATTTGTTTTTTTATTTTCCATAATGTTTTATAAATTTATTTATTTATTATAATTATTGAAAGATCTTAAGCCGAACTGGCCAGCCATGACAAAAAACCAACAAAGAGAAAAATCTCTAAAAAAAAACAAACAAACGAGACTGTGGCCAGTGGAGAGAAAAGAAAACAACAGAAACACAACAACGTGGCTTTTTCGCCTTTATACAAACCAGGCGTCTTTAGCACGAAAGACACACAAGAACAACAAGATAAAAAAAAAAAACAAGATAAAACTAAAAACCAATAAAACCACCACCAAAAAAAAACAAACACAAAAACAAAAATGTACAATCGGCGCAAACTGATCCACGTAGGGAAAAGATGCTAATATAGAGTTACTTCAGTGAGGACACCAGAGTAACTGAGGAAAAATAAAAAAAACTGTAAATTATTCCGGTGCGAAATAATCCTTTTGTTAGCTATTACTGAAGCAAATCGTTTTGGTCTAGCAGGTAAAATAGTCCCCTGGTGATTATTTAAAATCTTAACTCCCTTATTGACTGTTGATTCACTCTTTAGAAGGTTATCATAAATTGGGTCAATATTTAAATTACCCGTGTCCCTATTTATGGAAAGGTTTCAGTTTTCAACTGAAAGTAAGGAGGAGCAACATTAAAACAAACAGAATTTATTTCACATATGAGGGGAGTCCCCCCTCTTCATTACCTCGCTCTTTACGCTAAAATTCGAATTTTGTCCTAATTCGGTACTGTTCTAGTATATAATACGGTACTTACGCATTTGCTGGAACACACGCGAGATCTTGTATACCGAACATCATACAAGGAAATAGTCAAGCAGGTACTTTCTACGTATAATTCCTTTGCCGGGCATTGAATACATGGGTTTCTCACTCCGTGATCAATATTTAAACTTTAGTTTTTTGGGTTGAAGGGGCAAAAAAGGTACCTAGGTTAGGTTATGTATTTAATATATACTATGCTTTACCCCCACCCCTAATGTGCAAATATATAGCCCAAATTTCTATATTTTTATCATACTTAGGTATATTTCATTATGATTAACCTAACTTCAATTCTCCCGTGTGTACCAGCAAATGCATATAGTAACGAGCTAGTTCATTTTAGTTCATTATTAACAAGATTCTTGAGATTTAGTTCATTATTAACAAGATTCTTGAGGAAACCAGTTAGTTTGTTTTGACTAGTGATAGAATATAGTGTCTCACCATCAAAGTATAAACACATACTGAACGAGTACTGACAAAACTCTCCAAAAGTGACCCCGCGCACCTCAGCGCCTCTAGAGGGTAAATGTTGTACTACTTAATCGCTCCGAGCCAATAAATTAAATTTAATATACCTTTTACGGAACAGGTATAATCACCTACGGAACTTGTGATTTACTCGCCAGGTTCGCATAGGTATGGAATCGTCTCCGGAGACGCGGACAAAGGGTCACTTTTTTTGTGTGGAGATGATAGGTTGTGTCAGTACTTGTTCAGTATGTGTTTATACTTTGCTCACCATGGATGTTCAAGAATCATTTCAGATTGTTGGAAGGGCTACAACACAACTGAGCTGGAACAAGGAGGTTTCACTCATTTGAAAGTGAAACACAAAAATAATTTTGTCAACCCAGAAATCGGCTCCTCTACCCAAAAAGTAAAGAGAATGTGGGGTTCCGCAAAGCGGAAGAAACAAACGGGACCGAGGTACATCCCGGCATCCTTTACATTCATCGTTAGCATAGTACATATGGCGGGCGGCAGTAAAGGCAGAAGGTCGATTTCATTTAAACGTGAATCTTGACATTTCTTCGTTCTAGGAGCATATTTCCAAGTTGTAGTTTTCTCAATTTTGCTAATAAAGTATATTTTCATCATTTTTTCATTAGGTTAAGCAGGTTCGGTTAGGTTAAAATAGGTTTGTTTAGTTCACGTATTTAATATATGCTATGCTTTACCCCCCCCCCCCCCTTAAGTGCAAATATATAGCCTGGGTACTCATCTTGAATCCGAAAAACATGCGAAGACCCGCATAGAGAATTTCAAAGTTACCATTTGAAAAACAGGTTTCCGCTAGCTACTGAATTGTTGCTAAATGTGATAAAGATTTAAACTTTGAATTTTTTGGGGTTGAAGGGGCAAAAAAAGATACCTAGGTTAGGTTAGGTTACGTTATTAATATATGTTGTGCTGTACCCCTCCTCCTTAATGGGCAAAAATATAGCCGAAGTTTGCTTCTGAACTGTTATATTTCTGTCATATTTTATTTCATTTCATTAGCATTAACCAAACTTCACTTATCGCTTGTTTATCGGTTTCAAGACAGGTACCCAAATTTGTTTCTAAACTATTATATTTGCATCATAATTTTATTTTATCTCATTAATATTAGGTTAAATAGGTTTGGTTAGGTAAAGATAAGTTTTTTTAGGTTACGTATTTAATATGTGCTATGCTTTACCCCCCCCCCACAATTAAATATTTAGTTGGTATTTTGGTTAGGTTAGGTTAGGTATTTAATATAATGCGCTCTGGGCGGCACCCTTCCATAATTCTTTGTGGTAGTTTTAATAATTTTGTTACTAAAGTATTGTATTTTCATCATATTTTGTTTTATTTCATTAGCATTAACCTAACTTCACTTCTCGAGTGTGTATTATAGAATAGAACAGTGCCCTAAATCACATTGGTCGTTTAATAAGAAGGAATAGCTCATTTAAAAGTACTAACAAAAAAGCTTAAGCGTAAAGAGCGAGGTATGGACGAGGGGGCGACCCCTCGATATACGTATACGAAATAGTTTCTGTTCTTTTTAAGTTTTAATGTTGCTCCTTACTTTCAGTTGAAGAGCTTGTTTTTTTATTTTAATTTCTGATCGTTTTTGGGTAATTTTTTCGCAGTTCATATTATTGACATATGAATAAAGTGAACATACCACTCAATGTCTTTTTTTATCCTCTTTACGAATATAATAATCGTTTTTATTGTAAATTCAAATTTACCCACTCCACCCCCCAAATTTACAAATATATACCCTGAATTGTAACCACACAAAGAAGTTATCAATACAATTTAAGTTATTGAAAAGTGGTTAAAAACATATCACTAGTTTATAAATAAGTTGATCAAAAGTAACATATTCCAAAAATTCATATTTATAACAATTCAAACCTTATTTATTAGGCAACTCAAATATAAAACGTTTTCCTACCGTTTCTAGTTTTACGAATGACGTCAACAAAAATAGCGCTGAATTTTGCTATTCGAAACTTTGTCGTTGATAATTAATGGTATATTCCAATTCAGGGTATATACTTGCATTAGGAGGGGGGGGTAAATTTGAATTTGCAATAGAAGCAATTATTATATTTGTAAAGAGCATAAAAAAGGCATCAAGTGGTATGTTCGCTTTATTTGTAAGTCAATAATAGGAACTGCGAAAAATTTACCCGTTTTTTAAATAAAGCTGGGAAATCTGGCTCCATGGGAAATTCCCTTCCCCTATTGACTTACGAATAAAGTAAACATACCACTCGATGCCTTTTTGTATGCTCTTTTCAAATATAACATCATTTTTGTCAGAAATGAATTTTAACCCCACCCCTATTTATACAAATTCAGGGTATATATTTGCACATTAGGGGGGTGGAGGGAAAGTTTAATCTTACCTCTCATTTACATAAGAAATAAAATTTACCCCCCCCCCCCTAATGTGCAAATATATATCCTGAATTGGTATAAATAGGGGTGGGGGCTAAAATTCATTTCCGAAAAAATGATTATTATATTCGTAAAGAGCATAAAAAAAAGCATCGAGTGGTATATTCACTTTATTCGTAAGTCAATAATATGATTTGGTAAAAATTTACCCATGAAAAGATCCCCCACGTATCGCTCCATACTCACAGTTCGTTACCACGAAGTGTCTGAAAATTAATTCAGTGGTTAGACGTTCTTTCCCTTTGAACGTCCCTAAACGTCCTTCTCTTATAACATTCTTTCCCAATGTGAAACCATAGGCGCAGCTGGACTTTTCGGTGCCCGGGGACAATGTCAGTTTTTACGCCTGCCTCACTCCACCATCACTTCTACAAAAAGTTAAAACAAAAAAAACCTCTTCAGTTTGGCCCCTACTCAGGGGCTACACCCAGAGAGAGCCGTTCCCCTTTGCTCCCCTCTACCTACGCTACTTTGTGAAACCCCTCTATACATTCTGTTAAAACGCTACACCTACTCAAAGGCGGATCCAGGTCTTTATTTCAGGGGAGGTGCACATAAGACTGTCAAAACTCACTCTAATTACCTTCGGGGGGGGGGGAGAAAAACATCGATGGGGGAGCCTGAGATTCATTGGCGTCCCACCCAAACATTAATTCCGTATCCATCCCTGCATTCTTTTCATTCAAAATAAAACGCATGCGCAAAAACTAACCTTGCACTCCCTCGTTTATTTGAAGGAAATCCTTCTTGAGTGAAGAAATTAATTCAAGGATTTGACATTCTTTTCCTATTTCCAATTTTGATAGAATTAAAGCACCTAATGTCAGGTAGGAAAAATATATCACTGTCAAACCAAAAAGTCTTAAATTACTTGGTTTTATACACATAATACAAGTATTTTTGTTTCTTATAATTAAAAGAGTTTTTTAACTGCATAATTTGATTGCTGGTGAATCACATAAAGAAACGGTTACATTATGATGACGTAAAGCTAAATCGATTTAACTTTTATGATTCTAGCACCATCTAAGATCAAGAAAGATATGATGGCAGAAATAGCAGTCAAAAATAAAAGGAAAAAAGAGGACTGTATGCGGATTTAAATCACAGATCAAATCTATATAAAACAGAAGTCCTACTGAAATATTATATTCCAGTTTTTTACAGTAATCTATTCCAGTTTTTTAGCTTCTAGTACGTCACCATTTATAGCCAAAAGGCACTCGGATACCGACGCTTTTGCAACTGTAAAAGATAGGGCACTTGCATTAGAGTTGCCAACTGTCGCACTTTTTCTGTCATTGTCGTACTGTAGTACGTACAACATAGAAAACTGCACTTTTCCATGAAAAGCCAGAAAATGTAGCACAAAAGTATTACAGTTTTTTGTCTATTGGAAAACTGACCTTAATATGTGAAAGAAAAAAAATTGTCAACAGGGATCTTTCTGTGTATGTAGTGTGACTAGAATATAATATGATATGACTTCATACTATATAATTTATTAACACTAAAAGCCCTACTGGACCACATGGTTAATACTCAATATACTTCAAAAATAAAAAATGAAAACAACCTTATTATAAACAAAATAAAATAAAAAATAAATCTAAAGAAATTGATCTCTATGCTCAATGCCCAGTCCAATAAACCTTCCCAAATTCTTTATCCCCACAAAATTTCTAATCTCTTAATATATTTTATTTAGAATATAGCGTCTAAGAATATATATATATATATATATATATATATATATATATATATATATATATATATATATATATATATATATATATATAGAATATGACGTCACCTCTAATTTTTTGACGGTATGCCAGTTCAAGCAATTTGGTCAACTGATAAAGAATAAAGTACCCTCGCCACGAAGAAAAATGCTGATCGTTTGAAAGTGAGATTAATTAGTGTGCAGTAAATTTGATCCAATCTAATCTTGTTTTTAATCACAGAACGAAGTAAGAACCAAAAAAGAAGAGAAACAAGAACGATCAGCAAAGTTTTTAAGTCTCAACATTAAAATTCTAGTAGGGTGCAAGTGCTAGTGTCAAGTTTTAGCTAGATTAGCCTTAGTAGTTAGGTGACTGTAAACTTTAAGCATTACGTGGTAATCAAGATTGAGGGGAGTGGTGTTCCTTTTACTAGGCTAACATATCAACAAAGGGGTGACCCGTTTGGTAAGTATGCAGTTTTCAACATAAATTAGCTAGAATGAAATTGAATACATGACTTGAGGCTGCTTTTTATGCTATTCTTTACTTCAATAATGGCTTTTTGAGGAAATTACAGTTTGAGCTCTTAAACGGACTAAGAGGGTTCAAATAGCGAATGGTAACCAAAAGTCTAAAAATATGTTTCTAAAAAAAACTGTCTTGGGATAAAAAATTGCCGTTTCGGAAAATTTATAGTTTCCAAGAAAATTTAGCAAGGCTGAAAATGAATTCATCATCACTCGGTACCTATTTTTATCAAACTGCCTGTGGTAACGAACTGTAAGTAAGGAGTGACGCAGCTCAATAGTAGACAAAACTCTAAAAAACGGGATTTTGACTTCAATAGATATATCAAAAGAATTGGCTTATTATGTTGATTTCAAATATATAAGATTAATTAGGCTTAGTGTTACCCATCAAAGTCTGAGAAAATATACCTGCTTTTTGGAAATGGGGAAAAATACCCCCTGAAAGTCAAAGAACCTCAATGAGAATCACACCACAAGATTCATTGTATCAGAAAACGCTATTGTAAAGGTTTCAAGCTCCTATCTGCAAAAATGTGAAATCTAGTAATTCTCGCCAGAAGAAAGATCAGAGATACGTGTTTTATTTGTTTTTTTTTTTGCAAGTCTTTTTTTTCCAAGGGTGACCGTATGGAATCAAAGGTCCTATAACATCGAAAGAGGGATCGTTTGAACGGAAATTAAAAGTTCAAATGCTCTTTTTAAGTGACCAAAAAGACTGGAGAGCAGCTAGCCCCCTCCCACGCTCCCTTTTCCCCAAAATCGTCCAATCAAAATTTTGAGATAGTCATTTTGTTCAGAATAGTTGAAAGGTCTGAAAATTATACTTTTGGAGATAACATAAAACTCAGAGCCCCTGGGGTTTGCCATTGCTTACGTAGGCTATAGTATTTTTTATTATGATGTTTGCATACATTTTTCGGGTAGGGGAGGGGTGGTGAACTCTCTGCTAGGAGTATTTTCGGTACTGTTGCACCAATTGGTACACAGCGCTATAGAATGTCCAAGGAATGCAATCATGGAGACCCGTAAAGCGGGTAATTGCTATCTAAACTATTTCTAAACTATTATATATTCATCCTATATTTTTTTTTTATTAGCATTAACCAAACTTCACTTCTTTCGGGTGTACCATTAAGTGCAACAGTACCGTATTTTCTATGCGGAAAACATTTTCCTGGAACTGAACTTTACACGGCAAATTTTACACTGGGAGAATATGCCAGAATTCCTATACGATATTCTTTTTTAGGTTTACTTTCTCTTTACTGACTCAATTTTACGTGTGGAGATGTTAAGAGTAATTGTCCATGGTAAATTTTCACCGGGATTGAATTTTCTAGAGGATCTTTCAGTGTAGGGGGCATTTTTACATAGTGGCGGAGCCAGATTTTTCCCTATTATTTAAAAAACTATCAAAAATTAAAAAAAAAAAACAGTTTTTTCAAATGAAAGTAAGGAGCAATATTAAAACTTAAAACGAACAGAAATTATTACGCATACAAAGGGGGTTACCCCCTTCTCATCACCTTGCTCCATACGCTAATGTCTGGATTTTGTCCCGATACTTTAATAATGACTCCTGAAACAAAAGAGTCATTTATTTAGAACAATAAGAATAATTTTTCAAGTACTAATAAAGGAGAGGATGACCCCCTTCATATACCGGAAAGGGCTGTAAGTTTTGAAATTTGCCCATATTTTTTACAAATGTTATTTTTTATTGAAATGTACTGCAGATCGAGAGATAACCGGTTCAAACGTGGTTAAACAGTTCGTGGTAACGAACTGTAAGTAAGGAGCGACTCGGCTCAATGGTAACCGAAACTCTAAAAAACGGAATTTTGATACAAATAGATACATCAAAAGAATCAGGTTTTAATGCTGATTTCAAATATGTAAGTTTCATCAAAAGTTACACGCCTGAGAAAATTTGGCTGATTTTAGAAAAAAGGGGAAAGAACCCCTAAAAGTTAAAGAACCTTAATAAAAATCACACCATCATATTCAGAGTATAATAGAACCCTACTGTAGTGGTTTCAAGCACCTATCTACAAAAATGTGGAATTTTGCATTTTTTGCCATAAGAAAGATCACGGATGCGTGTTTATTTCTTTTTTTTTTTTTTTTTTTTCCCAGGGGTGATCGTATCGACTCAGTGGTCCTAGAATATCGTGGGAGGGCTCATTGGAAAGGGAATTAAAACATTTAGTGACCTTTTTCAGTGACCAAAAAAAAAAAAATGGAGGGCAACTAGGCCCCCTCCCACGCTCATGTTTTTCCCAAAGTCCCCGATCAAAATTTTGAGATAGCCATTTTGTTCAGCATGGTCGAAAATATGATAACTAAGTATTTTAGGATGACTTACCCACCCGTAGTCCCCGGGGGAAGGGCTGAAAGTTATGAACTTTACCCAATGTTAACACATAGAATTGGTTATTGGGAAGTATACAGATGTTTTCAAGGGATTTTTCTGGTAGGTGGGGGGGGGGGGTTGGGGTAGGGGTTTTCATGGGGGAGGGGACATTGCTATGAACGGGGCTCTGGATTTCCAATCATTATTGAAGAAAAAGATCAGAAATTAAATAAAAAAAACAAGTTTTTCAACTGAAAGTAAGGAGCAACATCAAAACTAAAAAGGAAAAAAAATTATTACGTATATGATTGGGTTCGCCCCCTAGTCAATACCTCGCTCTTTAAGCTAAAGATTTTTTAGTATTTTCATAAGAGTTATTTATTCTAATTAACGGCTTTTGTGATAAAGGTGTCATTTTTGAAGAATTGGAACAAAATACTAACTTTAGCTTAAAGAGCTAGGTATTAACTAGGGGGGCGAACCCCCTAATATACGTATTAAAAATATATGAATATAGAAGTTCGTTACGTAAGTTATTTCGTAGTTTACGTATATTTATTACTAATAAGAACGTTCGTAAATAAAATTAAACCAGTTTCGAAAAAGCCATTTAACCAAGTAAAAGTAAAATTAATATGCAATTTTTTTTTTAATTATTCATGTACGGTGAACCAAAATCAAAACCTGTATTAATTCAAAAACGTTCAAAAATTAAAAAAAACAAGTTTTTTTTACCTGAAAGTAAGGAACGACGTTAAAATTTAAAACGAACAGAAATTATTCCGTATATGAAAGGGGCTGTCCCCTCTTCTACGCCTCGCTCTTTTCGCTAAAGTTTGACTTTCTCACAACTCTATTTTTTTTAAACAATAAAAAACTTTAGCGTAAAGAGCGAGGCGTTGAGGAGTGGACAGCCCCTTTCATAACTTGAATAATTTCTGTTCGTTTTAAGTTTTAACGTCGTTCCTTACTTTCAGTTAAAAAAACCTGTTTTTTTTTATTTAATTTTAGTCAGAAGTGAAGTTAAGAAGTAAAACAATAAGTAACTGAAAGTAAGTAAGAAAGTAAGAAGCGATATTAAAACTTGAAACGAAAAGACATTAACTCCTTAGATGAAAGAGGCAGTCCTATACTCAACGCCTCGCTCTTAGTTACCCCTCTAACACTTTTGACTTTTAAAAAGGATACTAGGACACTTGATTTCCAATTGAATGTACCACTTCCGAAGATTATACGATGTACAACCACCCTTTCAAGAAAAACCTTAAATGTTAATAATGGGCAGCTACTATAGCTTGTATCCCTTGCCTGAGGGCCGTGAAAGAGGGTGTCGTCCCAAAAGACGTAATTACCTCATCTTTCAAATATACTTACCAAAATATCTATCTCAGAAGTTTGGTTGGTTGTATTTGAGGAAATTATGGGTGTCGAGGGGGGGGGGGGGTGGCTTGTTGCCCTCCAATCTCTTTCTACTATTAAAAAGGGCACTACAACTTCTGATCTCCTATCCATTGAGCACTCTCTGAAGTTCATACGACCATCCTTTCCATAAAACCTTATATACTCCTAGGGCATAACTTATAGCCCTTACCTTTTCTTTTGGTTGTGTATAAACTAAAGAGGATGCGAGGTTGTGTATTTTCATTTCTTCTTTTTTTTCCTTTTTTTACTTTCAAAATAAAATATTACCGTCCAATTGAGGCACGTATACAAGGATTTATTCTGGAGAGTACGATATTTTGGAGGGGGGAAGAGGTATATGAAAAAAGGTAAAAGACGTAAAACAGGCTTTGAAATATTGAAACTGTGGGGGAAGGCGCATATACCTAAGGTCCTGACTCCCTCTATTTGCGAACTTTTCCAATATTATTTCCAACATTCCAATTTTATTAGAATAATTTTATTTCATATTGGAATACAAAATCATCAAGACTGTGCTATAAAAATTGTATGTTTTCTGTAACTCATTCTTAACGTATTTTCGTAGCCCATTGTTCACATTAAAAGGAATAAAAAATTGGCTTATAATGTATGAACTTCATTCTTCTAAGCTAATTGCATAATGCACAATAGGGGAAAAATTATTTACTATATTCAAAATGAATACATAATTTAATTTATTATATTTAATGAATTTGTTTATATTTACGAATTTATTATATTTAATCTTATTATTCCTTTTATTGGCATGGATTTTTAACTAGGTTAAAAATAAAATAAATAACTAAATAAAAATTAATTTTGTGGTCCGTTATGAGTGTTAAAAGAAATACAAAAGTATTTATGCCACTGACAGCACAGCGTTACGCAAGAGAGATAAAACAACTTCAGAACAAGCATATATTCCATTCTATTATATTGAAATTGGAATTTAATTAAATATCTAAGTTTCTTTGAATCCAGTTTGAAACTTTCTGAGAGTGGACTAGTTTTTGTTTTGAAGCTCTTTTTTGTGATCATAGAATAGTTAGGGCTGGGATATATGGATATTCGTCCACTGAACTGATAAGTCAGAGATTCGCCGTGGCATTCAACAATATCCAAGGAATCTAATTAAATCAATCAATCAATCAATCAATTCATTCAATTAATAAACACAACAAAATACACTTCAATATAAACTCCCCCGTAAGGCCAGGAAAAAAACAGGGGAGAAACAAAAATGAAACAAATACAAGTTTTTTTTTATTATTTTAAAAAATAAGGTTTTGATAATTGGTAATGTTTATAGATCTCCCAGTGGATCCGTCCCTTCTTTTCTTCAGGTCCTTGATGAAGTCTTGGATTTAATAGGCAGACGTCCATGTGAACTTGTAATAATGGGAGACTTTATCTTAAATCTAATTGACATGGCTTCCTCTACTACGATGGATTTTCTCTCAGATATGCTCACTGCTGGGGTTCTACCAACAACTTGTATTCCAACACGTGTAACTGATACGTCAGCCTCATTAATTGATAACATTTTTTCGTCTCTTAATTTGGTTCGGAATTCTGTTGTTGTGAGTGATATTTCAGACCATTGTCTTACATTTTCCATTTTCAATCCTTATAATGTATTGATTGGGGACCCTTAATCATCTGCTTCGCCTTCTTTTGATGTCGGATTAAATTAAGTGATCCGCCTTCGAAAAAATACAGACGCAAATACTTGGAAAGTTTTTGGTAAGGATAATGATTTTTGTTCAAGGTTTGATTCCTTTTATGAGTCAGTAAAGGAGTCTATTTTTGACGTATGTGCTCTGTCCTCCTCTACTTCAAGGTCAAAAAGATCTATTCCTCTTAACCCATGGATGACCCCTGGTCTTCTAAAGAGTTGGAGAAGAAAAAATAATCTCTGGAAAGCTTTTATATCAGCAAAGCCATCTTTGAATGCTGCACGTCTTCAGCAATTTAAACTCTACAGGAATGTTTTAAATTCTTTATGCCGGAAGGCTAAATTTCTTTATTATTCCAAAAAATTCTCGAATTGTGAGAAAGATATTCGAAAAACTTAGCAAGTGATCAATTCCGTCCTCAAACGTTCTTCTATGGCTGCTTCTATTCCTCCAAGTCTTGTAGTTGGTGATGTGGTTGAGGGTATTCCATCTGTTCAAGTAGCATTTATATCATATTTTGCCAACATTTGAAAAACTAGTGCTCCTTCAGTAGGTTCTTCAAAGTCACAGCCAAAAAACAAAACTTATCTTGGTCCACGTTATCTCTAATTGATTGTGCTGTCCTCGGCTTCTTATGCTGAAGCAGCCAGGATTGTAATTAGCTTGAAGGGTTTTTTGTCGTCTGCTCCTGGCTGTATTCCAACTATTGTAGGCAAGTTCATTTTGATTTCAATTATTTCTCCATTTTCAAAGCTTATAAATCTTTCTTTTGAAAATGGGATTTTCCCCAGTTCTCTTAAGCGAGCTAGATTAATTATTTTATATGAAGGTGGATCAAGAAGTGATCCATACAACTATCGTCCTATATCTTTGCTGTCTGTTTTTAGCAAAATTTTTGAAAAGACCATGCTTTCCCGTCTACTTGGTTTTCTAGAGGCTAAAAGATTTTCTCATTATTTTCAGTTTGGCCTCAATTGCCTCAATTGGACGGTAATATTTTATTTTGAAAGTAAAAAAAGGAAAAAAAAGAAGAAATTAAAATACACAACCTCGCATCCTCTTTAGTTTATACACAACCAAAAGATAAGGTAAGGGCTATAAGTTATGCCCCAGAAGTATATAAGGTTCTATGGAAAGGATGGTCGTATGAACTTCAGAGAGTGCTCAATGAATAAGAGATCAGAAGTTGTAGTGCCCTTTTTAATAGTAGAAAGAGATTGGAGGGCAACAAGCCACCCCCCCCTCGACACCCATAATTTCCTAAAATACAACCAACCAAACTTCTGAGATAGCTATTTTGGTAAGTATATTTGAAAGATGAGGTAATTACGTCTTTTGGGACGACACCCTCTTTCACGGCCCTCAAGCAAGGGATACAAGCTATAGTAGCTGCCCATTATTAACATTGAAGGTTTTTCTAGAAAGGGTGGTTGTACATCGTATAATCTTCGGATGTGGTACATTCAATTGGAAATCAGGTGTCCTAGTATCCTTTTTAAAAGTCAAAAGTGTTAGAGGGGTAACTAAGAGCTAGGCGTTGAGTATAGGACTGCCTCATTCATCTAAGAAATAATGTCTTTTCGTTTCTAGTTTTAATATCGCTTCTTACTTTCTTACTTACTTTCAGTTACTTATTGTTTTACTTCTTAACTTCACTTCTGACTAAAATTAAATAAAAAAAAACAGGTTTTTTTTAACTGAAAGTAAGGAACGACGTTAAAACTTAAAACGAACAGAAATTATTCCAGTTATGAAAGGGGCTGTCCACTCCTCAACGCCTCCCTCTTTACGCTAAAGTTTTTTATTGTTTAAAAAAAAAATAGAGTTGTGAGAAAGTCAAACTTTAGCGAAAAGAGCGAGGCGTAGAAGAGGGGACAGCCCCTTTCATATACGGAATAATTTCTGTTCGTTTTAAATTTTAACGTTGTTCCTTACTTTCAGTTAAAAAAAACTTGTTTTTTTTTATTTTTGAACGTTTTTGAATTAATACAGGTTTTGATTTTGGTTCACCGTACATGAATAATTAAAAAAATTGCATATTAATTTTACTTTTACTTGGTTAAATGCGAACTAATTACCTGTTATTAAACTAGATGCAGACATACAAAAGGAAATAAACACAGGTAAAAAACAATAGATTTATTGAGACTTACATATTTAGGTGAACAGCAGTAAGTCACTTCAAATGACAACAACGGTGACTGAGATACAACAATGAGAGGATTGCAAAGCTTGAACATCGAAATAATTCTGTCTAAATGATCCTGACTCTGATTTACGAATACTTCCAAAAAGCACTTTTACCCCACTATAAAACGTAGTTTTTTTTTGTCCTGCGCTGTAAGAACTGGCTCCCAATTGGCTCAAGTGGCCCAAGGATGCAAACCCTTCGTCCAATAAATTGTTTTAAATATTTCTGATGATTCAAACGTTCGCACGGTTCTTATCATTTAAACTTCCTTAGAAATATTGTGCGTAGCATCTTTTTTATTGCCCACTGTCGTAGCGAAATCCAAAGCTTGGATAGCGCCGTTCTTTGTCTGAGGCTAACTGCAATTTTTCTCTTTGCTGATTAAGGACTTTTCTTTCTTTTTGTCACTAGATTTAAACTTAATTAGAGGAAGTTGGAATTATCTTTAGAAAGAAGGAACTTTATTTTGGTATTTTAAATATATCTCATTTTACTCACGATACATATTACCCTTCCCATTATTTAATGACGTCCCGTCATTAGGATTTGCTTGCGTTTGGGCTTTTGAAATGTTCGCTATTTATGAACTATTTATTCTACATAATTTTGATTGACATTGTATTATTTCATGTTTATATTTTGGCTTACTCAGGAGTGCTAAAAATTTTCTCTATTACTCTTCTTATTTTATTCTACATCCCTATCTAAAATTCGTCTACCGGACTAAGATTATTCATGGTTCTAGGCTAGCTACTATACTAAAGATTTTTTTTCTACATCTAACACTGATTACTTTTACATTTCCAACAAGGTTGGGGCTATTCTACCTCCACATAAGATTTTTTTTTTGAATTTACTTTTTACAAGGCTTTTTTTTTATTTTGCTGTCTATATGACACACTACTTTCTATCTACTCTACATTCAATGAATAGCTCGACAACGCCACACATAACTCTATCTGGATATCTAACTCTACATACAATAACGATTTAAAACACACAATATTTATTTTACCATGTTGACTGGTAACATTAAAACACTTTCACTGAGGATTTTGCTACGCAACGTTAATGATAGGATATTGGGATCTTTGAGTTATCAAAGTTATTAAGAAGTAACATATGTAGATTCACATCTATTTTATCACCATTCGAGTGTTTAGCGTACTCAATCCTTCTGTTGTAAGTTATTGCTCTTCACTCTTTTCGTCTTGTCAAAATTTTTAAAGCACTTACGTTATGGTTTCTTCATGGGACAGTTCAAGCACGATTGTGGTCACACGACAAGATTTCTCTGATTGTCAACTGGGAAATGATGCTTCCAATTACAGGTGTGGGAATATGCTATCAGAGTTCATTCTCACCTGCTTTTTGACAGTTCATAGGGTGCCTTATCATTAAGGGGTCGAACACTGGGCGTGCGTTTATTTTCTTCTCAGCATATCATTTTTGGGATATTTTCAGGCACATAGAGAATGTATTCTCGCATAAAATTGTTCATTTGTGTCTCTTATAAAATTGTTAGCTCATAGCTTGCGTCTATTAACCTTTGCAGTAATTCCTAGGTTAATCACGGGGGAATTGAAGTTTGGATTTGGAACAGGTCGACATCAAACTATAGTGACTCCTTCAACATATTGTCTTTAACTTGTGGGAGGGGTATATTGTCACTGAGGGGCTGGTCACCGGGGTTAATTTTGGTTTCCAGGTCCATTTTTCAGAAATTATCTCGTAATATTTATGGGATAACAACTTTACACCCAGAGGGGATAGGATGGATTCCAAGAGATGGTCGAAAGGGATTCGACGTGTTAGACTGTGACACATAAATAGTTTTTGGGGTCATCAAATATCATACCTATACGGTCATATGGTATATGGGTCCATAATGATTATCAAAGGCGATATTTATGTACATATATCTTGTACTGATCGATGGGGTTCTCAGAATTTATGTGATTATATAGTTCGATAATGCACTGGATACTGAGATTCAAATATAATGTTACCTGATACGTAATATGGTTCATGGTCGAGGAAACAACGATCAAAAGGTAACGTAGCTGTAGGTCAAGGAAACAACGATCAAAAGGTAACGTTTTTGTAGACGTAGCTGGGATGGAAATTGGCTGGAGTCTATGGTGAGTACTCTTCGTTGGTTGAGGTATGATGAAAATAGATGCTACTAGGTTGTATCTGCACTGGACAATTCATTGTAATGATCGATATCCAATATGTCAATCCACTTCCTGTAATAAAAATAACGAGGCAGAATCACACGTTCTTTAAAATCAAGTAGTCTTAATACATAGTAAACTATACGATGAGGTGTGTTTTAGGGTGAAGATTACCCTACAAGGTAATATAAAAAGATACACTGATATTAATATATAACGTTGGTTATAATAAAACGACATAATTCCCATTGGGAAACCTAAAACAGAGATGTCTTCAAATTTGTTTTGAGAAAGGAAACAACGATAAAGGGCTTGTTTAATTCTTCAATACTTATTAAATAAATATAATTTACGCTACATTATTAAGTTTGAGGTCTAATTTTACAACATATTTCATGCCTGCATGGTTCACGCACGTCCGTGCTGTTTAAGAAACGCAAGTTGCAGCGTCATAGCCACACGGTTCTACGTAAACAACCTTACAATGAGGGAACAAGACATAGCAAGGACGAGTGGAGACCTCCATACCCACTCGTTTTCTCATGTCTTCCCTTTTTTTTGGCTTAGACGTTCTCAGTAGGTTCCAGGTTTAACTTCCTCATCTCACCTATTTGCCCGTGTTCTTCTCTTGGTTTTTGTCTT
The DNA here is from genome assembly GCF_049724085.1 of Artemia sp. Qi Xiang Cuo. Classification (NCBI taxonomy): domain Eukaryota; kingdom Metazoa; phylum Arthropoda; class Branchiopoda; order Anostraca; family Artemiidae; genus Artemia; species Artemia sp. Qi Xiang Cuo. Next base: position 1,929,580 of record NC_142794.1, on the reverse strand, counting down.
CATAGTCTCAGGATTTTTCCGTAATTGCAAGTCAATAGGGTTCTTATGGTCAGGGAAGTTGCGAATGCGAAACATACGGCCAATAGTATGTTCCACCAGAAATTGGTTGAGAACAATCCGTATCTATTATCCACATACGTTAATCTCTGGTCTTCATTTGTAAATAGGGGAATCTAATGCTTCTCTTATTTTTGTAAGTCTTGTTGTCCCTTTATTCTTTTCTATTTTGGACCATATCGAGGCTTTCATTTCCTCGTTTTCTATATTGGAAATGGTGTACGACAGGTTAATTGCCTTGAAGTAGGTTATTTTGGGACTTATTATTTTTGTGGTCGTGGTAATTAACGGCGTTCGAACCATTGACTCTTTGGTAAAAAGTCGACAACTTTGTTTTACGGTTATCGTATCAGAAGTCATGATGGTGTTCATAAACATGAATGGGTTCCCAGTGAACGGAATTCATGATCTCTATGATCCCATTCATCTATGCGAACATGGTCAGCTCATAATTAGACGCTTTTGTACTGGTAGTTTTTTTTTAAATCAATCTTTGTTAGGACCTGGGTCGATTTTTCATAGAAAATCCGAGGGGACCGCCAAAACCCAACAAATTAAAAGCTACATGGGCTTTGAGTTTCTCCCCAGGCTTCCCACAAAACGTGGTCCAACACCACTTGTCGTTCTCAGTCGACCACGAGCTTCCTACCTTGGGCCTTTCTCTCTGATCAGCAATGTTTTGACATCACTCGTATTATTATTATTTTTTTTTCATTAATGTTGACTTGGTTAACTTTACTTGCACACTGTTAAATTTATTATGGTGGATCATAAGTTGGTTTTCATAAGGGATTTGAAATTTTTCTTTACATTAATTAGGGATATTTCCATCTGTCAGGTTTTTTAACTGTGCTTCCTGACTGTGTCGTTATTTTTCCTCTGTTTCTTGCGGTTTTTCTTTTTTGGTTCTGCCTGCGAAATAAGATAAAACTTTTTGTATTGTTTTTTCAAAAATTCTTGCCCTTTTAATTTTGTTTCTTTTGCGTGTGCGGCTGCTGAAGTCGGTCTGGATTTCCCTATTTCTTTAACTACTATATGGTCTGACTCGCCGTCACACTCTTCGGAACTGGTTTCCGACGAATCCGGATTAGAACTTTTAGAGGTGGCACTTTTTGAGGTATCACCTCACCTTCCTTCGTAAATTTCTATTCCTATGCAAGTAGAAGGTTTATTCCCTAAATCCTCACCTTGGGTTCTCAACTAGGGGGATTTGAAAGATTCTTGGGGGCTTCGAGAGAAATCAAGTGTTTTCGCGGGGTTCCTCCACAGTATGAACGCCATATACTTAGGGAAGTGGGGCAATCTCTGCGATAAGGTTTCCACCCATTAATTCCACTGTTTAGGCTATACCTTTCACACAGTTATATCATTATATTGGTTTTGCTGGTTATCGTTGGGAGTTTTATTCTCGGGTACTACTCTTTGGACTCGTTTTTATGGGGTAATTTATTAAATCCATAGCTTCTCGCAGATTTGTTTTAGTTGAATCTTTGGGAGGAGTTTTCTTTACAGTAATACCGGGGGTTTCTACAGCTCTGTTTAATTCCTCCTGTAAAGACAAGGGCCTTTCTATCGGTGTTGCAGGGGAAACCATATCGTCTGGAAATCTTTCGGGGGGACAAGGGGTCGAAATTCTATCGGGGGAAAATTGGTTTTTTGGAGATATTGTATAATCCAATTCTCCCGCACTCTCTAATGATGAACTTTTTGAGCCTTTTGTCGTTTTTATTCTTACTGGTATTAGCGATTTTTTCTTTGGAATAACTAGATTTTTAATAGCTAAAAATTCTTCGAAGTTTTTCTCATCGCTCTCATTCTCTAAATAGTCTTGCTTGAAATTAAAGGGTTTTAGCTCTGCCAATCTTGATTTAGGGGGCTCATTTTCTGCATCTGATGAATCAGTAGAGGGGGGATATGATACCCATCTCTCTGGAAATTTGGCTCTTTTTATTCGGCTAACATGTGCCTTCTAAGTTCTTCCGCTATCTGGGTTTTCCATTTTAAAAGTATAATCGTTATCATACTTTTTGACTATTCTGTACGGTCCAGAATATTTGTTGGAAAGTTTTTTTCCTTCCGTTTTTCCCTCGTTCTTTAGGTAGACGCAGTCTCCTATCTTAAAATCTATATTCCCCTTTACTTTGGGTTGGTTTCTTAGCTCTTGGTTTATTTTACATTTTCCAACTCTTGCCTCACTATTTTATAAGCTTTCCTCATCCTATTTATGAATTCTTGTTTGTAATCCTCCGAGTTATTATAATACTGCCGAGATTCAATAATCTCATTATACGGGATTCTAAAATCACGACCAAAAAGTAAATAAAATGGACTGTCTTTAGTTGTTTCTGAATAAGCAGTGTTGATTACGCTAGTTAAATATGGTAAGAATTGATCCCAGTAGTTTCGATTATCTTTTGTATAAATACTTAATACGTTCGAAAATATTTTATGCCTATTTAATATTTTACCATTAGCTTGTGGGTGGTACGGAGCTGTCACCATTTTCTCTATATTAAGAAACCTCATTAAGTCTTTTGTTACTTTTGAAAAAAAATTGTTTCCGTTGTCACTCACAGCCTCATTTTGAACGCCAAATTTTAAAAATAATTTTGGCAACACCTTCCTGGTGGTAAACGCGCTTTCATCTTTCAATGCTTTTGTGAAAGTAAATCTTGAAAAGTGATACAACCGAGAGAATGCAAGTATTACCTCTGCATGAAACAGGCAAGGCTCTGCTTGCCCCGCATTAGTCTAATCAGATAATATCGAAGGGATACTTTGCTACCAGGACTCTACCAAGCGGAGAATTAGGATAAGGCGGGGGAAAGTTTATTAAGTTACACGCTTCGCATGTACTTACAAATTCTTTTAAGTTTCGTCATTGCCGATGGCGCGTAAAAAAATTGTTTTAATTTATGGAGATTTTTCGTCAACCCTAAGTGTCCACCTATACCTGAATGAAAACATTCAAATGCAGGTACTATTAAGTTTTGTGGTAATACAGTTATTATTGAGGTTTGGTTTCTATTTGTCTCAGCAGTCACGATTCTACATAGTATTTCTTCATCAAGATCATAGTAGACATTATCTATCTCTTTTGTAAGAGTTTTGAATTTATCCGGTAACGTATCGTCATTCAAAAAATAATTAATAAGCCGCTGAACACATTTCGTCCTTTTTTGCTTTCTTTATATTTTCTAAAGATAAGGGACAATAGTTAACTTTATTTTCTTTTACTGTGTCATTGACTTTGTTTTTCTTGCATTCATGTTTGTTCTTAGCATTGATAGAGTTAACTTCATTTACCTCAGCTTCTGACGGAATATTTTCTGTGTATCTACTCAGAAAGTCCCAAGCTGCGTTTTGTTTACCATTTAAATGTTCAAATTCGTAATCTAGGTCTTGGATTTTCATAATCCATCTAGCTACAATTCCGGTGGGGTTTTTAAATGTGCACAGGTACTGCAAACTTTTATGGTCTGATTGTAGTATAAATTTTTTACCAATTAACGAGTGTCTAAATTTGTCCAAGGGGTGGATTCTAGATAATAATTCTAAGTTCTTGGTAGAATAACTACTTTCGCCTTTTGATAAGGTTCTACTTGAATAGTATATGACTTTTTCTATTTTGTTGGTTTAGGCGTACCTTCTAGAGGATTAAGATTATTTACCGGGATTATTTGCAAAAGAATAGTACCAATAAACTTTGAACTAGCATTGGTTGTGACCACGAATTTTCCGTTTTCAAAATTAGGTAGTAATAATATTGTTTCAAAAATGAGTGCGGTTTTAAGATGGTCTAGGGAAGTTTGAGCTTCCTGGGACCAGGTAACATTTTTGGAGTTCCCTTCAGTTGATTCTGAGAGGGGTTTCGCAATATGGGTGTAAATATGCACGAATTGTCCCAAGTAACCAGTAAGACCTAAAATTCCTTTTAATTCTTTCATAGTTCTTGGGGTTTAAGATATTTAACACATTTCATTTTGTCAGGGTCTGGGGATATGTCTCCTTGCGTCACTATTACTCCTAAAAATTTGATTTTAGGTTGAAATAAATTTACTTTCTCAGGCCGACATTTTAAATTGCTCTGTCTGAGCTTCTCGAACACCTTAACTAATGTTGCTAAGTGTTGTTCAGTGTTTTCTC